>NW_028281102.1:0-200000 GCF_059751285.1 Brachycentrus maculatus
GGGCCATGCGAAACAAGGTACCAAGACACTGCTATTATATATATGTCCATTCTCTTTTATCTTATACGCACCCAAATTGACTCAGACCGCATTTAGATGAACAAAGTGTTATATTAACTTGACGATGAAACGCTTTAAAAAATTCCAAAAATTACACGTGATCCGAAGGGGGGTACCAAAAGAACTCAGTTGTTATTTGTATGGAAATCGTAGTACGCAGCTCACAGCAAGTGCCAACTCACCGCTAACTGAGTCCTAGGCGCCAGTCCGTCTCAACACCCTGTCAGGCGGTGACTGAATGCGGCTATCCAATAAGTGAAAACTTGATGACGAAATGGTTAGGTTTCCATTTGATAAACAAGGGTAACACAGTTACCAAATATATTATTTCTTGTATCAGCATGTTCAATAAAATAACGTCAAATGCATATGTAGATGAACAAGTGAGCGATAGATACTATAAGATTAAAAATCGTTAATTCTTTAACTAACAGGTTGCATTGACGATTTTGTTGCCTCCGAAGACTTCTAGTGGCTTAGTAAAGTGAAGGTCCATTAGGAGTTTGAATACTAATAAAAGTATCTTTTTCTTCTTCTAGAAACATCATTACAGAGAATTAACTAAAGAGGCTCAAGAAAGCCTCGGTTCTATTCCGGAAGGATTTGTTCTGTATTGGCTGACTAGATTTCCCAGACTGTTACTTCATACTTGGCTGCAAATGCAAATATTCAAGCACGAAGATAGCTTCAAGCACTATTACGATTCAGGGTTCAACTTCAATTTCCAGTACATCATGCAAGAAATAGAAATCAGCGAATTAAACAAGTACGAAGCGGAACCTATAATAGAAAACAACCGTTTGTTTATTAAAAGCAAAAACTATCAAGTAAGTCCGAAACATCAAAAATACAGAACAGAAGAAACGAGCAGGCATCCTAATATCAACATCGTCGAAGATTGGAGAGCCAGACCTAGAGCTGAGGATGTTCAATACGATGACGCGTACAGAAAAGACAATGACAATTTCAGAGACAAAATATATCCTGGACAGTCTCCAATTAGAAATCTACAGAAAAGAGATAACAATAGATTTAGAGAAGATGGTAAAAAAGATAGAAATAGATTTAACAAAGAAATTAAGAACATAACTTTCAATGCTGAAGTTACTGCAGTACAGGTAGATAACAGTCAAATTGATAATATCCCGGCAGAGCCTAAACTCAACAAAGCGAGACATCGTAAGAAAAAAGAAGAATCCATTCCAATGGTGTGGGTTTTACCAGATCAGTTAAATAAACAAGAAACTTCTACTGATACGCCTTAACCCAGATATAATTTTTAATGTTATGAAATTAATTACATATATCTGGAATGGGTCCAAATTTTTGTTCACAAATTATTGGTTTCCACCACATAAGAGTTATTAACCTTTCCCTTACGGTGCTAAAAACTTCCACGCGCAACGGTGATATGTATTTTGTACGCCATATGAAAATGTGATTTAAAAACGATAAAAATGTGAATATTCCTAAATGTCGCTTTTGTTGATCATAGTTAAAGTTAAAATGTAACAACTTTGTAGTGTTAGCTCTGGTAAGTATTAAAAAAAATACATCGCAAGCAGCCGTCATGGCTGGCGTAGTGGCACAACCACCTCGAAGAACGACTTGCGATAAAGAATGGCACGCATGCACACACTGAGAAACATTTGTGTATTGGTGATTCTATCCCCGATTTTTTCACAAACTATTTATTTCAGTCACTGCAAATGAATAACTTTATATTATGTATAATACTTTTATGTATGTACACGTAATTGTATTACGGATAAATACAAAAATTCTAAGCCTGTATAATATTTTATATCAATAATCTCGTTATTAAAGTCAAATTGTAGTAAAAACATATCACCGGGAAGGAAAGGTTAATACGAAGGCCTTTTATTTATATCTTAACATACATGACGAATACTTCCATATTCTTTTTTTGTTTATTTTAAGATATCAATAAATAAATCTTGGAGTTAATATTCCATCATATTTTTTAGTGTCCAATACTGCTACATGAATGGCGTAACCTCCTGTTACCTGGATCCTTATAGTATTGGGCACTATGTTTTTTACATTAAGATTCATTACATGTTTTTATTGATATATTTTTATTTGTTTATTATAAATTAATTTGAGAATAGCTTTTATTGTAACCTAGTCCATAATTGGGTTCCAAATGAAATACCTGAATTAATATACATATACAATTTTTTTCTTTATGGAGTGTTAAATATTTTGATAATTTGAATTACATATTTGGTATGTATAGGACTACTTAATAATAAATTATTATTGTCGTATTATGTCACTACACTACTATACTATATTTCACAGAATGGATGCATATTTTTGCTAATTATTTTTTTCAGCTTGGCTTTCTAAGGTCACATTAGATTCATCTGGCCAAATATATTTACACATCAATGAATGTTATTTATTGATTGAAATGTCTGATTGTTAAAAAGAACTACATAAAACAATGTATATTCTAATTTGACATGATTCCTAAAAAAACAATAAAGATTATGGATATTTTTTAAAAGTATTATATGTTTACTTATGTACATTAAATACTGTGAAGTGCCCAATATTGGTTCAATCCAGTATTATCTTGATCGTAAACTATGCAAAGATGAGGTGATGAGCCTTATGGTCCAGGAAGCAAAACAGGGCAATGTACTGCGAATTGCAGTGCAACAACAGATTATTCTCACCCAGATGGGAATCGAACCCAGGATCTCGTGCATAGTAACCAAATATGCCAACCACAACACTGTGTAAGTGGAAAAAAATCAACCCGGTAAATTATTTCTATTTGTTAATGAATGAGATACGAAATTTAATATTTTACGAGTGTTTTTTTATTGTCTAGTCTAATTTAATTGGTTTGTGTATTAGTAAGTTTGCCCTTGTTTATATTTTACTTGTAAGAGGAACTTGTAAAAATGCTTTATAAATATAGCTAAACTTGTAATTGTGATTGTAATATATGTATAGCACAATGTTACAATGAAATATTATGTATGAGCATTTCATGATTGTCTCGACTGTGACCATAAGATGTAGCATATTCGTTATCACCTTTGTCTAAAATTCACAAGTAAATTATATTGATGACCCTATGTAACTTAACCCTAGACCCCGGACTTGTTTCAATAACTCTTAATATGGGACTATCGTGTAATGACAATAAAAAAACTGAAAACGTTTATGAAAAACATCTAAAAATAAGTGCAACATGTTTTTTTAACTTTATGTAAAATACGAACATAAAATATCAGTAAAAAATTAAGATACATGCTAGTTGTCACTACATTCTTTGCATGTGTTGCCTCGGTGCTCCCCACCAATTGGATTGGTGGGGAGCACCGGGGAGCACCCCGTCTGTCACGAATTTTAAATGTAAATTTTACAAATGTCCTGTAATCTAGGGTTAAGAAAATACCATAGTGTATATGTAAACATATTGCGTGTTGTTTATGATGGATGCTCTCAAACAATCATTGGCAATTGAAGACATTTCCAGATATCTATTTTGTGATTGCAAATCCTTGTGTTCATTTTAAGTCATGGCTATATCGCCATAATATTTTTTTAAAAATCACGTGACAAAATTACTTAACTTTAAGAGGACATGTACATATTAGGAAATATTGTATGAATCACAGTAATTATGGTGAAACTAAATCCATGCCAAATTTCTAATAAGTGTAATACTAATAAGAACTTTCCAAAGTTTTGGAATATGTACAAGTTTCAATATTTTATTTATGTATTCAATATATGAAGATATATTAGATACAAGGCTTAACCGTGAGGCAATTCGCTTTGTGACCGGTTATTTCAAAGTCAGGCGGTTAGGATAGTATGCACGGAGAGGTTAAAAAACCTATAAACCAGAGTAAAAACAGTTGATTTAAAAAATTATAAATAGACATTAGAGGGAAGTTCATTTACTTCAGAAACTTTTCAACAGATTGCAGTTCCAAGTGAGGTACGAATGCGATTGCTAAAATACAAACTTTTGAAATTATAGCAATATGGATTTTCAATGATGGGATGAATGCTGAATGTTTATAAAAGTGTATAAAAGTGATTACTCAAGCCAGCCAATCTAAGGTCGTAATCCCTGTGAAAGCTAATTTTTATTTTTATTTTTTTCGTATAAAGGGATGCTTTGTCTCTAAAGTTATGTATTATATCTCCCTCCGAGGTTAAATCCAGTGTTTGAGTACAATAAAATATTTTTTTGTTTACTTTATTCCTTATTTACACACTGCCAATGTCCCGTTTAAGGATTTTATTATTATCTAAAATATGTATGTATATATGTTTTGCTATTTTTACTTTAGTAAATAATCAATTATAAATAAACATAGTACTACACGAGTGCTGCACATGTTTGTCTATTTGTTGTATCTGTTTGTGTATATATGGTCAAAAGGATAATAAAACTTTTGTTTTAACCTCTTGATGAGTGTGAATTAAACTGTATCTTAGAAATGAATTCTGTTCACTTAACCTTGTGTCATTTTAAAATAAAAATTATGAAATTGTATTACAGATGATTGCTCAAAAAATTTCATAAACAAGCTCAGATGTCTAAAAAATTTAAAACAAATCATATATGTTTATCAATTATGATAGGTTTTGAATTTCAGCTCGGATGAATTAGATTGGTGGATGTTGGTTGTAATGAAAACTGATATTCGCCAGTCTAGTTATGTCAGTGACGATGAAACCAATTGGAAAAAAAACCTATAAAGTTGGTGTTTTATAATTCTATTTCAAAATGCAGTTCCACCAAGAATTATCTGTGAATAATCAAATCTATCAATATTTGCATTTACAAATATTATGTTGTGGTTTCGATAACATTCAAATTTATAATAATTACATAGTATTTTTGTTCTTGAAAAGTCATTATTTCTGCAAGAAAATGCGTGACACATGTTTATGCAAATTCTAAGCGAAAAGCTACCAGCATTTAAATAAATTATTTTATTATTGTAATAATAATATTTCACTTAGAAATAATACAGGGCCCATCAAAATATGCAATGAGTATTTCGTTCCTTTTGTATAATTTTTATCTCTATAAAATGTTATAAACATTTTTGTTATCTTAAAAATGCATTGACTGTCAAAAAGCTTATTTTGCACAGACCGCTAAGCCAATTCTCATTTGAAAAAGTAATAACTCGTGTCATTTGATTTTTCACTTTTATTTCAGATTTTACAAATGTATATATATATATATATATATATATATATATATATATATATATATATATATATATATATATATATATACATATATATATATACATATATATATATATATATATATATATATATATATATATATATATATATATATATATATATATATATATATATATATATATATATACATATATATATATACATATATATATATATATATATATATATATATAAATATATATATAAATATATATATATATATATATATATATATATATATATATATATATATATATATATATATATATATATATACATATATAAACATACATAGGATCATTGGGATTTATTAATAAATAATGTGCACATCATTTTACAAAATTTGTGCAAGTTTTTTTATTTTTTTATATATATATATATATATATATATATATAACATAAAGGTGCTGTGATAAAAAATGGGGTAGGATTTTATTTGTAAGATGAAATTTTTATAAAATTACTAAATATGGTTATTTTTCTATTTATAAAGACATTTCGATATTATGTACCATTTACTTTTGTTAGATAGTAGATTATGTATGTTTTTTATGCATATCGAAATTGTATTATAAGTTTATGGGAAATAAATTTGTGTCGGTTTACTTGAACATTTTGTTTTATTACAATAGCTACAGTTTACTAGGAATCAGCCTTTTGTGGATAAGTATTAAAAAACAGGATATGATAATTGAAATTTTTTATTTAGGAATAATTAATATTGTACTTTAGGTTTTACCAAAAATACAAATTTATTTAGATCTGTCGTAAATACACAATATATATGTAATTGGATTATTCAAATAAAAACACCACCTATATTAGATATCTCTATGTGACCGCAGATAGTTGACATATTTACTGGTTTAAAAATAAACATGACATACAACATGTAATGTAATAAACAGTTAAAATTTAATCAAAATAATAACATACATTATTTGCAGTCACTATAGATAGAAATAATTATCTCAGTCTTATATACAAACAAATATTGTCATTTGTTTTATTTTTTTTAAAGAACTAATTATTATTATTAGTAAATGCGCTATTTGGAATTTCATTAGATGTCAATTTTATAGAACTTTCTTTTAAGAGTGCTATTATAGTCAAAAACATCCGGTCCTTGGCTTCGTCTAAAGCTGTCTTGCCAGATGAATTAAAAACTTCTTTGTACGGAGATACTTTGAGGATCATCTTTACTATATCTACACAACCCGCTATACTCGCTAAATGCAGAGGTGTGTTGCCAATAGAATCCTTCAAATTCAAGTCATTACAAAATTTCAGTAGTAATTGGGCAGGGGCTATTTTGTTATCTTTAGCAGCAATATGTAAAGGTGTAATACCATTATTATTCCGAATATCTGGGATGGCTCCGTTGTTCAATAAAATTTCACAAATTTCCAATCTGCTATGTTTTACGGCAATATGTAGAGCCGTATCACCTTGAGAATCACACGTATTAATATCAAAGTGATCACTCTTTTCTGCTGATATAAATTTATTACATTTTTCGCAACTGCATAAAGGATGACACTGAAATTGTTGAATTTTAGAGTTTGTTTTATTAGAATCACTCAAATTTATATTCATGTAAAAACAGGCTAATTTAGTATCTCCATACGCGATTGCTCGGAAAAGTCTTTCTATGTGACGAATAGTGTTTGTCGAAACTGGTTTTAGCCTTATACTTTTGGTCACCATTCTATTGTCATTTTTTTTAATCCAGTTACTTGTTAAAAATGTTTCATTACTGTCATTTAAATCTAGCAATGTGATATCAGATTTTGATCTGTCGAGGAAATTCATATTAGGGTTTGCACTTTGACAAATATTTATGTTTACATACTCCGACATGTTGAGACAATTGGAATTTAATAGTTTTTTTATACGACTACTGTGTGCAGAATCAATGGCAGTTTTTCCTTTGTTATTTGACAGCCAGGGATCGGCTCCATGGTCTAAAAGAAGACCAACTATACCTTCGTAGCCCCATTTCGAAGCTAAATGTATCGGAGTATCACCACACTCATTTTGAATATCAATTTCCAAATTGGTTTTGCATTGTTCATTAAAATACACAATCGCTTTCACGCAGCATTCGTGACCATTATTACAAGCTAAATGCAAGGGGGTGTTTTTATCCATATTCTGCTTATTAATCTCCGCTCCTGCGTGAAGAAGTAGTAAAAGCGCATTTTGGTGTCCTCTAGATGCGGCATAATGGAGCGGTGTGGAACCATTGTAATCTGTATTGTCCACCTTAGCTCCCATTTCCAGGGCTAATTCCACAATGTGGGGTTTTCCATAAATACAAGCTATATGCAATATTGTAAATCCGTGTTCATCGCAAGAAAACACTGTTGGAGATGACCTTAACAAATTATTTGTGAAAATACGGGAACATTTACGACATGCACACAACGGATGACAAAGAACTAATGGTTTTTCTAAATTGTCCTCATTCAAAACTTCGTCTAGTGAAAAAGTTGTTCCACTTTCGAGCGAAGAATCTTCGATGGCAGTTTTTGGAGATTCTGTTAATTTGTTTTCTTCCAATATTTGTTTCACTTTATCAAAATTTGATAATCTAACTTGTTCAAATAAATATGGAAGACTATCGATATCATGTAGACTGATAGAATCACTAGAGCTGTGTTTTCGGCTACAATTTCCAACCATTTCAAAATGTTCATCGGCGCATTCATCGTCGTATGAACAATGAGATTCCGGACACGGGCAGGAATTGAAAATTCCCGATTTGATGTGTTCTATAACAGCCTCCAAAGTAGAAACACAGAAGCTAACTTCGTCAGACTGAAAATACGAATGGACACTGAATCTAAAATGTTTGATGAAATTTAAATGAGCGTACCAATTTGGTAATCCACACTTGATAACTAAGAAAACAAAGATCGGAAGCAGCTCGTCGGTAGTTACATAGGATTTGCTGCTTTTTTGGAAATCATCAGATGATTTATTTATAGCTGAAATTGTCTTTCTAATACAGCCGACCTTTCCCAAAATGGTACTAAAACTTTGTATAAGAGAAAGATTCCTTTTAGCTATTGGAATTGTTTGATTGAACTCTTGCGTTATGTCCAAATCTCCAAGTTGTATGTCGGATATGTTTCTAATTGTTTTATTTAGACTGGAGTCTTCGTAGGCTGAACAAGCGCAGATTGCTTCGAACAATTCTTCATATATTCCATGAAGCATATAGCATTCGATAGCCAATTTCATATTGTCCATTATATTTTTACAATCCAGACACCTTTCTTTAAGTCTTCTGTTAGAAAAAGCTTTCTGCATACAACTCGTGTACAGAGAACCCACCAGATCTTTAACCTTGTTTAGAGAAATATTTTGTTTACAGGTGAAACTCTTCTTGAAATCTGCGATAGCTACGTCTATGTTTTCTAAAACATCTTTCCCCGAGCTCTCCGTCCAAAGGAAATCTATACAGTCCCTTAGTGTATTTAATGTGATACACCGAGAGACATTGATCGATTTAAGTTCAAATTCTGATTCCAGTGGATATTCAATACACCAAACTTTGTATTTCATGTGATCGGAAGTGTAAAAAGTTTCCTCAAATAAAATATGTATTTCCAATGGTAAACCTGCATTATTTTGATCAACGGAGATAACTTTGTTGATCACTCTGACAGCTTTCTCTGTAAGTGTGATAAAATGGGTTTCTGGTAGGTCTTCGTTAGATACAAGAATATGTCCGAGGAAATCTTGCAATGTAAAAATGTGAGATAAAACGGTACCCACTCGGGGAACACACAGCAGCCATCCATTTGCTATGCATTGTTCGAGAAGATCCGGGTGTTCATTTCGAAATTCCTTGAAGAATGGATTCTGGGAGAGGTCTTCATCATATGAAGTGTCCATGGTTAATTCGGTTGTGCATTAGTATTTACATAACTCCAGGCATCAGAAATTGTACTCGATTTAATATAACAGTGGTTTATTTACTTATTCTTATATAACAAGCACAAACATATTATGAAAACATAAAAAACGTTTTTTTTTTACCAGACCCATAAACTTGAATCTGATTGGAATCAAACACGGCTACTGAAGACTAGCTAATTTATATAAGCTACTAAATACATGTCCCAAACAATATTTTTGAACTGTCAGATAGACATTTGTACTATTTGCAGACCTGACGTCACTGGCATTTTAACAACATGTTCCACTATGCCACTAGGCGATCGCGAATAGCGACCTTATCTCGTGCTCCAATACAGGTTCATTCTGGATTCTGTGAAATTACGTTTTTTTATTATTTGAATTTAAAAATTGATAACAATGAATTTTGAATGCAAAGAAGTAAACGTATGGATCAATATTTGCGTAATTATTTTCAAAACAATGTGTTTCTAAAAAAAAAACTTTCAACGTGATAGGCGCTCAACATTCAAGTCAACACTCAAAATACACTCAAGTAGGAATACAAGTGGTGTTGCATAAGCCATTACTACATTTTGTTCACTGCAAATAATTATTCTTTGACTATTTTAACCTAACTATTAAAATTTGGTACATCTCTGATTACGTTGATCATTTAACGGATATTCTGAGTAAATGAACGGTCTTTTAATGAGAGTGACAATTTATATTATCTGTGGTGATGATTTCTATGGTCAAAATCGCTGACATTTCGCGACGTTTGTCAAACATAAACTTAATTACTATTACTACGATCCGTTTTTTTTTTCAATTTATATGGATAACATTATAAATGAATTAGGTATATGTGGTAAGAATGTTAAATCAACACAAAAAGATGATACTTTTATTGCTGTTGTACCTTATTCTTGGCTAAAGAAGTTGATGAAATGCAAAAAATTGGAGTATGATCAAAAGAAAGTTTACGATTGTATCTGGCAAGCTGATGATAATCCCGTACCACCATGGACGAAGATAGTGATTCGGGTAAATATAGAAAAAATATTTCAAGTTCATTGTTTTTAACCTTCATTTGGAATCTACCTACAAATGAAATGTAACAATATTTAGCATAAATCTTATTCAGACTTATCCAATTTCAGGTCTTTCCGAAAAAGAAAAGTAAAGTACTACCTCTTCCTAGATCAAAATTGAGTACGGGAAAGAATGATACCTCTCTTTCTTTCTCCCAACTTCTATCTTATGTCTCGCAAACTAACCACAGGAATCTTTGGAAAGAATCGTTCAAAAAACATTCCATTAATTACTCCCAGTCAGCTAAGGAACAATCTACCGTCAATGTCGTAGATTATGATAACTTATTAAATGAAGTAGTATTAAGATTATACGGCTGTAACATAATTAAAATTAGCGTCGATCCCTCTGACCCGAATAATCAAACTTCGGAAGTTATCTCGGGGAAACATGCCGCCAAAGTTTATGACACACATTCCAATATTCTACCTGTAATATGCGCTATCGATATGGACACATCTTTATATTTGATTCACCATTTTCATTACAGTCATACTTTACAAGACTGTTTATTATTTAGTCCCGCCCTTTTAGAACTTAACTATTCCAGAAATCTTTTTATTATCTATCAATTATTGCAACTAATGAAGTCTGTATACGATAGGGGAGTGAATTTTGGAGAAGTTAAATTAGAAGATATCTACGTAAACGAAAACTTGTGGATTCAAGTGTCGCCACAAATAGCTGCCAATTTAAACATAGTTAGTTCTGAAGATATATCCGAGTACAGCAGACTAAAGACATCGGATCAGCAAACTAAAAAGGGGAAGAGTTGGAGCGACTCACGAGGGAGTAAGAGCTTGGAAAGAGAGGAGTTAGTCTCGTTGGAGAAGCTCTGCCATCTGTGGGTGAAAGGACGCCTTTCCAATTTGGAGTACCTCATACACCTCAATATACTGTCTGGTCGACGCTCGGGGGATCCGTTGGCGCATCATGTCGTTCCCTGGGTTACGGACTTCTCTTCTAGATGTGGTAAATTAACATTTAACTTTTCTAATTGGATCATTATTAATAAACTGATCCATACTCGTGAAAGAAATTGTTTAGAGAATTCATCAGACTGGAGTGGTTTATAATGTCCTATTATAAAATGTTTTTCTGCAGCTATACTTTGTAAAACAATCTCACGAAATGGAATGTCATTTCGGTAAACTCTGATCCATTCCAATCTTTGATTACAATCTAAATATCCTTTAAATGGAATTTTACCAAGAACATTCCTTGGTAAAATTCCATTTAAAGGATATGTAGATTGTAATCAATGTTTGGAATATAATGAATTTAAATTATCCTCCCGTTTCCTTTTACCAATTACTTTGACGTAGCATTGGATGTCAGTTGCAATATCAGAACTCAATATAATTGTGAGATTTTTTGCACTTTAGGAAAACAATGGCGTGACCTCACAAAATCTAAGTACCGTCTTACTAAGGGAGATAGGCAGTTGGATATGACTTATGATATTCTGGGAAGAGAGTATCTCGGAATGCACGCCAGCCCTCATCAAATACCGCATCATGTGTCCGATGTTTTATCTGACATTACCTACTATGTTTATATGGCCAGAAGGTACTTTTGTCAAATGTATCTAAAAAAAATTGTAGGTTATAACATTTATAAATTAAGATACATTGTTTACCTTTGTAGTGTAGTGATTAGCGTATTTGCTAATATATGAGGTGTCAAATGAAATCAAATTAAGTATTTCCATTTCAATAAATAAACATTTTGCTATTTTATATAGTGCGAGTGCACCGCCTCCATAGTGTAATGGTCAGCATGCTCAGCTACCATTCTGGAGGTCCCGGGTTCGATTCCCAGGGGGGTTTAATAAATATAAGTGATTTTTTCAATCTAATATTTATTCAATATTACACTGGACTGGTACCTGAAGTGGAGGGCTGATCACCTTTCCTTCATGTGTAATCGATCGAGATAACACTGCGTTTATATGAAGCAGTGCCCTATGCACCATTGGGGTGCGGTAAGGGATTTATTATTTATTATATAGTGCGAGTGCAAGATTGTAATTGATTATTAAGATAACGAAATAAATAAATAATTCATTCTTTTTTTTTATGAATATTTTTTAACAGTTAATCTTATTCTTTCTAATATCATATTTTTTCTCACACACCTAAATATTTTAAATTTTTTAGAACTTCAAAAGAAGTCCTTTGTCGAAATGTTCGCAACAACTGGGTTCCGGCTGAATATCCCAGCTCAATCCAACGGATGCAGGAATGGACACCGGATGAATGTATTCCAGAATTCTTTTCCGATCCAAATGTTTTTAAAAGCCTACATGAAGATTTACCGGTATGCCGATATCTGTTTCTAATCAATAATTACTGAACTAAACATATATTTTTTTTAATTATTCACTTTCTCATTTCTTTCTACAACACCAATGTGAAAGTCAATTCTTACATTTTGTAAATAGAATGCATGTATGTAATTATGTGAATAAGATTATCATAATCTAAAAGAGCTTAATTGGTTTAATAATTCAATTGTTTTTCGGGCTGGTATAATACTTGTTTTTTAATTAAAAAATCATACGCTATTTGATTTGTTCATGAATTATACATGAACATTGAATCACCAATGTTTTTTCAATGTATTTAAATGAAGATGCGGTATGTTTAATTATGGAATTTCTTAAAAGGATTTGGAAGTTCCTGCTTGGGCAACCTGTGTAGAGGACTTTATTATTAAACACCGTGAAGCATTAGAAAGTGTACAGGTTTCTGAATCACTGCATCACTGGATTGATCTCACATTCGGTTATAAGTAAGTTCCTTAATTTACATTATTTTCTACATTTATATCTGGCAAAAAACGTTAACTCAAAAATATGCAATTTTGACTTGATGATGCATATTATAAAATTTTTAACGTTTTATAAACTGGCAAAATACACTAAGTAGTTTCAAATGTCATATATATGTGGTTTCAAAAGTGAATATTTCTTTATGTTTAAAAGCGTGTATTTTATTCAGGCTAAAAGCTTTAAATAACAGGGATTATTAATACAGGGATTTTAGAGTTTTTTTTTTTTTTTGCCAGTGTATCCACGATTTATACTTTACATAAATTATTTTACCATACTTTTTTATTACACACCCTCTCTTAATCTTTTAGGTTATAACTGTCCTAGTCTTACACTCCTTTCCCCCTTCCCTTATAACCCCGTGATTAATTTGACGGCCCCTACGTATAGTAATCTATCTGCAAATCTGCTTAGAAGATTTTTTCAATGTATTTTTTTAAAATTAATTATGGTTGTAGCTGAAATTCTAAACTAGTATTTATACATTCAAAAACAGGATAAAATAAGTATTAAAATAATGTTTTAAAACTTTATGCTTTGTCTTATACGCCTGAAAACTAGGCGTAATTTATTTTATATATATTTTTTGTTTGTTTATATTTGTAGATAACGGTCAGTTGATAACATACACTAAATATCTCAAAATTGACAAAAATGTAGTTAGAGCACTTTACGTACATTTCATACATTGAACCTGGTAGACTTATAAAGCAGACCTTAAGTATACCGTTATCATTGAATCAATTACCTATCGAGCTAACTGTTCAAAATATTTCTTGGTAAGTGTTCATTACAGCTTTTATAATTTTCAGATTATCCGGTTCGGCAGCAGTTAAAGCCAAGAATGTGTGCCTTTCATTGGTAGACGGGCACACGGATCTGTCACGCTCCGGTCCCGTACAGCTGTTCACCAGTCCTCACCCGGCGCGCCCGTCGCAGCTGACACAATGCTGGGGAGAGAAACTACCTCCTAGAATATATTGGCAGAAGGATAAAAGTAATCCTAATAAAAATGTCACATTTAAAGCTTGTTAATTTAAAAATGGTCATTCAGGAGTAAAAAAATTAGTGTTATGTAGTCCGCCTCCGTAGTGTTATGGTCAGCACGCTCGGCTACCGTACTGGAGGTCCCGGGTTTGATTCCCAGGGGGGGGTCAAGTAAATATAAATGATTTTTTCACTCTTATGTTTATTCAATATTACCTTGGACTGGTACCGGAAGCGGAGGGCTGATCACCTTTCCTTACGATCAAGATAACACTGCGTTTATATGATGCAGTGCCCTATGCACCATTGGGATGCGGATAGGGGTTTGAATGAATGAAAAAAAATATATCATTTTGAATATCTGCCTTCATCGGTCATATTATTCCAGAATCAAATAGCCTTAAGAACTAATCTCTTGGAGTTTTGTAAGAGAGCTTTACAATTTAAGCGTGTTTACAATATCATTAATTTAAATGTGAAATAAGATCGGTTCGGATTCCTTTTACCATTTAATAGATGTTTCATATATTTCTGTAATTTAAATAAAAATAGTTTCAAAGGCTCTTCAAATCTAAAAAAATAGCACTAGCAAATATTTTTGTGTGTCGTCTCTTTATACTGTTCTTTGTAAATCTTTTCATAAATATTATTTTCTACAGAAAAGCCAACGCGATCCAACGAAAGCTCTGATGATTTTTCCGATGATGAAGAGGAAGACAGCAACTTACCCCAAAACTATTCTAATTTACACATTCCCGTTAGTCAGAAACCATCGTCTTCGAGGCGTAAAAGCAGCATCAGTAGAAATAGGAAACATTCCAAGAAAGACGATGATAGTCCACTCAACACTATACCTCCCTCTCCCTCGCATTCCTCAATCAGCACTGTGGAAGGAAGGATGAACTCTTCCCAGTCGGCCCCGAGGCATTTTAAAGTTCAGAAGTCGGAATATGGGAAGCCGCCTATCTACGTACCCAAGGATTTTAACCCCATTAGTCAATTATTGGCTATTGAAAATCTTCACAATTTCAAAGTCAAAACATTCTACGATCATAAAGATAATTGTACACGACTGGAAAAGGGGTCCGATACTTTGGGAAAGAAGAGCTCGGTGAATTTGGAACATTCCACTTCAAACAAGGAAGATCTCTCCAATGTTTACCAGTCTGATTTACAATACGCCGATAACTCTTTTACCAATCAAATGTTTGTCGCTTCTTACGAACACCACTACTATAAGAGACATAACAAGCCGGACAATAAAGAGCCATTTGTTAAAGAAAAGAAAGACAGAAGTTTCAACACTAGATTTGTGACTAATGTTGCTTTATTCAAACAACTGGTGTTGTCGCATCGCAAGAAGGACATGCAGGTTTTGGGATGTCTCATTGTGGAGATATTCCTGAACCAGAAAGTGCGACCGTTTCAGTCCCGGTCTGCCAAGTGTTTCGATGAGCGATACAAAGTTTGCCGTTTAGTATTGAAGAACAATATGAACGCTTTGCCAAAGTGTGTTAAGTATGTAGCGTGTTTGTTACTGCAGTTGAGCGATACAGATTGTTTGATGCAAGAAATGGAAGGTAACTTGGACGAGTACTCGGAGCTTAGTGCTGATGAGGTCAGCTACCAAAGTATCCAGAGTAATGGTCTGCCTTCTCCGTCGGCCACTCAGCTCTTACAACCTCTACTCTCTAATCAGCTTCTGCCCTTCCCTCACCATTTTCCCATGCTATATTCCGTCATTGCCGTTCTTCACGAATATTCCATTACCGAAAGAGAATTGACCATCTTGTACTCGTTCGATTGCGACGGACAAGAATGCTCCAAGTACCAGTATTTTGAAAAAACAAAATTATATTTTAACCAGAAAATAGCCGAGGCCAAAGTTTATTCGTGCTCTTTGCAAATTGAAAATTTCTTTAACCAAATAAGTTCTTTTAATCAATTTGATAGCGTCAATCTATTTCTGCCTCACTTTATAGAATTGTTGAGCAATAAGACTACTTCTATACTCGCCGCGTGGTATTTATTTGATCCCGTGTCTAAAGTTCTTGGACCTATAGAATCTTCAAAGAAATTACTAAGATTAATTTTAGTTCTTTACGATGACCACACAAGCGAAAAGAATATGAACATAAATTCACCAAAAGCAGACTCATCCTATAATATGACACCTTACAATAATAAGAAGTCCGTTAAACTTTATCATCATATATTTTTGCTGCAGTTGATCGTTCGATTTGGATTGCAATGTTTTCTGGAAAACTTTGTACCTCATCTTGTAGAAGCCGTTGGTGGATATAAGGACACGAGCATAGCTGAAATTACTATGCACACACATTCGAACATTCCCATTAAACCTGCCAATTCTATTAAAAAGCTCACATATTGCGACGAGTCCTTAAAACCAACCACCAATGCTCCGCATGACATATTGTCACCCGATACATCTTGCGGATCAGAAAACCCTCTAACACCTTGCGTAGAAAAAGATTATAATCTGACTGCTGATAAATTCAGAAAACAATGTGATTCTGTCGCCGAAAGTGATTTATTCCATTTTGAAAGTGATAGCAACAAGGATCCATTTTCGTCAGAAAAGAGTTGGGAGAACAATATATTCAACAAGTCAAACATCAAATGTCTCATTGAAGAAATTGACGGGTTAACTGATTCCCCGAACTTAGATAAATACTTGAATCACGTTCAGGCTATCGAAGCGACCGAGTCTATTTATGGGGGGGAAGAAGACGAGTCCAGTAAATCGGACGATCCTCAAAATAAACTAGATGAAATATATTTCCACGAAAATAATTACGGGTCAACTTCCCCGGGGAGCCAGAGCGGGAAGGATGCCAGTGATCACATAATCAAGGTGGGTCCCTCTTCACCGACCATTCCTATACCCAACTCCCAACGAACTTTCACCAGTTACGTTCAGGGACCTGAAGAAATCGATGACCCTCACAAAGTTTCGCAAATGGAAGGCAGAAATACTTCGCAAAGTCTAGATTTAAACAAGCCATCGACATCTCAACACCACAAGTCTTGGAGAGGCAGAGATCACTATAAAAGCAAAGAGAAATCCATTCCGCGCAGATCCCAATTGTTGTATTTGTCCACCAATAATGCCAAAGATTACAAAATATCAGAAATGAGTTCGGAGAGTTTGATCTGGTTGGCTCACAGACTGGGGCCCGTTTTGACCTGCAAATATCTGACCAGGAATTTATTGAAAATGTTAACTCTCTGTTACATCGGGCGGGAGAATTTGCTGCCCAAGAGTAATGAAGACACTCCTTCGAACCGTTTGGATTCGCTTTGTATTGCCAATGGAAGATTAGTCGGGGACTGCAACGCTATTAAAGTTATCGAGTGCCTTACAACTATTGCGGGTAATTTCACTTTTTATTTTGAAGTATGGTAATGATTATACAATCTAGGTTTCACTATACATATTATATTATGAGATCATTATGCACTTTTAATTAAATGGAATACTTTTATTATATTTTATAATTTTTTAGTCAATATTGATAAACACCCAATGGTGTCTCATCATGTATAAATAAAATACTTGTAAATGCATCAATTTGAAACACTCAATGCTAGGGTTTATTTTTATAACAATGCTATTCTTTTTGTTATTTAAAATTAAGAATCAATGTTTATGTAGATTTTTTGAATGGTACAGTACCTATAAATACCACATGCATAAAACAGTAATGGTATTCTAAAGCATTAACACGTTAAACGCCAATACTAAAATTTGTCAATTTTGAAATTCACAAAAAAAACTTTTTACATATTTTAATAATATATTGTTTTTTTTTGACGACGGGTTCCATAGTTAAAGCATTTTGAATATAGCCCTTGATTGAGGTCACTGGTGCCCCCCATGGCGCTGCGGTCCAACACAGGCGAGGTCACCGGCCCCCCCTATGGCGTTTAGCGTGTTAAGTTATAATTAGAATTTTAAAACACCTCTTCAAAAATTAAACATAAATAAAACAACACTTAAAAAAACATTAAAAATATAAAATTGTAATATTTCAGCATTATACGGAGAGCAGATAATCCTGATACAGTATTTCCCCCACATGGGCGACCTTATAGCATCTTGCAGGCGCAGGATATCAGGTCCTCTGGAAGGGGGGCTGATTGCCTGTCTGCAGCTCCTTAGATTCCTCATACCCTACATGTCCGATGTGAAGCTGATGGAACAGCTGCAAGTTAGTCAAAACATCTTTTACTATATTATTTTGAGAAATAAAAAGACTTTGCTTTTTGATCCACTCACATTTTTACTAACAACCTGTTGCCCTCTTCAGGGTTTAATTTATGACTGTCTTAAATTAAACCCTGAAGATGGCAACAGGTTGTTGTCGAAACTAGTTGGTTGTTAATAAAAATGTGAGTGGATCAAAAAACTAAGTCTTTTTATTTCTCAAAATAACATATCAATATGTTCCACAAAGTTAATGCTTTCAATATTCAAAACACATCTTTTATTGACTAACTGAACTAACTAAATACTAATCCCTCTCACTGCCTACACCGGTGTACTTCTAGAAAATTTAGTGGTGGATTAGCAGTGACAGGGATATTGAAAGCTTTTAAATGTGAATTCTCAGTGAAATCACGATACAATTTTGTTTTGTTTCACATTTTCAATAAATTTCTCAACTTTGTAAAAAAAAAATTGCTTTGCAAAAGAAGGTCTGTCAGGAAGCCTAGATGCTTCTGTATCAGATCTGGGAATGCAGTGGGACAGCTTTCAGTAAAACATCTTTTATTCATCAATGAATCGTTAATGCGTCGTACATTAGTTAACTTTTTAGTAAGAAGCTATAGTTTATTTCAACTGATCAAACAGTTTCGTTTGAATAATCTGCTTTATTCTTTTCTTACTATCTCATCTCAAGAATGAGCTTTGTGGAGCAGTTAAAAGTAGATGTTGTGTCATATGAAGATCTGTAAAACAGGGCTGCACAGACAACAGCCTTGCTCCTTAATTTAAATTATATAATACATATATGTTTATGGTAATTCAAGGTTGGGATTAGGAATGCTATGTAGATAAGTGTTGATAAATTTAACTTAAGTTCTATTTAAAAAAAAAACAAATATCTGTTCAAATTACACTAGCTTGTACGAATACAGGTATGCAACCCCTATTGCCCTAGCAGTTTTGTCATTCACCCTGAGATCCTTATATGACATGTCATCTGTACCCCAACAAATAGATTTCACACCTTCACCTTGCCTTCATATAATTAACAATCAAGTTAACACTGCGTCAATCCGATGTGGTATCCATCCGCCATCGAATGCAGGTTGGGATCAGAGCATTAAATTCCTTTCAATATTAATCAACAACATGCTTCAAAGTTTCTCAATTGTTACACAGTTTTAAGTGCATTATTAAATTTGTTTGTCTATGTATATACATATGAGGTTTATAATTCCAAATCAGGTAACGCATTTTAACCATTATGTTCATCTTCCAGGATATCATATTGAAAAACATCCTTCACCCAACCGTCCGATTGATATCTTCAACGCGCACAACATTCCCCAATGGCCACCTGGCGCGGTTGGCCTTGGCAAACAAGTTTCTGGAGACATTATATGTTTTAGCATTAAGAATTGGACCAGAGATGACAAAGAAACACCTTTGTGTTCCAGCTTTGCAAAGGTGATAACTTGGACATCTTACACAATATAAACCTAACCATATGTAAATAATGTTGAAATAACTTTAACTCAAATTGTAATCATTTTCCAGATTTTTCTTGGCATTTGATAAAGTACATAATTATAGTGATTGGAAGAAATCTGATGATGAACCATCAAACACACCTAAGGTAAAATTAATCACATTTTTATAAAGAGTTAATGTTACAATATTATTAATGTTACAATAGTATTTAATGCATGTTTGTTGAATATTTTAAACTTTCTATTATTTGATGTAACATTGATGTTCAAATTGAAAAATAAGGAATGAATGCAAAGCTGAGATAAGCATTATTAATCAAGAAAGGTGTGTTGTGATGATTAATTTAGGTTTTTTTTCTGTAAACGTGTGAAGCAAAAAAATCAAAATCACAATTTCTATTTCAATCAATATTTTTTATTGGTGACAGATTGTAAATGCATTGTACTTTATTAACAAATGTGTGTCCATATTTCAATCCCTTGTAAAAAAATATCCAGAAACACAACTTTTTTAACCGCCCTACACATACGAACATAATATGTGATACGCGCGGTTTTTCTTGGCCATTCCGCGCTAAGCCGTATAACCTACGCACTTGAGAAAAGATATCTGTTCCAAAAATATTTAATGAGTACCGGAAACACTGATGAATTTTTGTCAGATTTCATACCTGAAAATATTTTGTGACAAGAAATGTCATTTTTTTGCTTTTTTTATAAAAAATATGCCTCAAAATAACTCAAAGGTAAGGTGGTTAAAAAAGAATTATTGTGTTTTTTTGCTTTACTTTAATAAAAAAAATACACTGTTGAGAATACACAATTCCAACGATTTTTCACTATTTGTCACTTGTTTTCAGCCTTTGGCATAGAAGCCAAATTTACATTTATATAAAAAAAAATCTGTTTCTTACAGCAACATAATAAAGGAGTTTGTTATCAAGTTCTTTAAGGTTAATACTATTACATTTTTTTTATTTGTACAGAATTTTGATTTTTTCGGTAAAATATTAAAATTATAAAAATTATTTTGTAATATTCTAAGGTTCTTTGCCTGTACTCATCCTAAAATTTATTAATTACACCTAGAATTTAGTAAACTAATTTAATTTGTTAATACAAAATTATTTTAAACTGTAAAATTTTCTTCACAAATAGTATTTTGAATGATTGATACCTGAATGGAGTGTTAGATTGTAAGATTATCGGAGGGTACTTACTTTTTGGAGGATACTTAAATATAGTTTATGAAATGAGCAGGCGGGTCCGTCACAAGAGACCGAAGAGACGGTTAACTCGGTGGACGAGGGCGGATCTTACCTGGAGATATGTCGAGACGGCTCCACCGCCGAGTGGAGGGTGCGGGACGGAGAGGTCTGCGGGCAGCCCACGCGAGAGTCCAGCGCGTCACCGCCCGACAAGACCGACCCTGCTACCATGTCGGTTAGTAACATACAACTTCACACTGCAGAGATTCACACAACTTAATTGACTCTTGATCAGTGTCGGGTTGTGGTCTTGTGGTTAGTGTCGCGGACTCTTGAGTCAAAGTTTCTCGGTTCGAATCCACTCTACCACAATTTGATACCTAAAAATGAGCTGCTTAGGCTCACAGAAATAGTATGAAATTGAAGTTTTTTTGTAAATGGTAAAAACACAAACACTTCTCTTTCAAAAATCATTTACCCATTCCTTTATTTAAAAAAATCATTTACCCATTCATTTACCCATGCCTCTAACCTCTGTCGGCAACAAATTAAAAATGTTTGGACGTGTTCTACTCCCATATTTATTGTTAATTCTTGGGACTATCAAACCTTTGTTGTGGGTAAATCGTGTATCATGGTTATGTACTAGAAGATTTTCAACGATGATACTCATCCACAATATTCTACGAACCAGAAGTAACTTTATGTGTTTATATGTTTATCAAATTTGGTTTATCCCTTTGATTGTATATGTGACTGGGTACAATATTTTTAATTATGGAATATTGCAGATTTCGAACCATTTTCGAATTTGTTTTCGTCGAATGGCCCCATGACTTAATTCCATATCTTTAAATGGATCCTACTAACGAACAGTAAATTATCTTTAAGGCCGGTTTAGACAGGATAAAGGACAACTTATAAAAAATTACTTCCTAGAGCCTGCAGATGATCACTGAGTTTTGCAATATGAGAACCCCATTTGAAATTACTATCTATGCATATACCTAAATATCTATATTCGTCAACAAATTTTATCTTCTCACATTACTACATTTTATGTGCAAACAGTCAAAATTGTGCGCAATAATATTAGCTACCGTGAATTTCTTGGCAAAGTTTGGTGATCTAATGTACATACATATAGTTTTCTTTGTATTGATTAAGCGTCCAAAATCATGTGCCCATTTTAAAAGCTGATTAAAATCATATTGCATATTTAAAGCAGGACCAACAGGACCGTTGAGCAGTCTAAATATTGGGAAAAGGGAAAGAATATTATATTCACAAAGGTAAAATATAATCTTCTATTACAGGCATTGGAAGAATTGCAAATGGTCTTCGATTCGCAACTAGCACATCATTCATATATGCCGTTCTATAAATTTGTTGGTGAAGAGACTATGGACCGGATCCTGAAGAATCCTGACACCGTGAGGAGACTCTGCAGAGAATATGATAGCGTCCGAGGCCCAGATAGGTAAAAATAATTTATACCCTCTTATTTATTAGTATTCAACAGAGATATGATTTATTCTTTTATTTTTTGCCAATACTCATCCAAAAAAATGTCACTAAGTAACAATGATACAAAAATTAGTGCTCAATCTTTTAACTGCCACAATGTCTCCATAGTGTAGTGGTTAGCACGCTAGGCTACCATGCTAAAGGTCCCGTGTTCGATTCCCAAGAGGGTCAAAATAAATATTAGTGATTTTTCAGTCTAATATTTATTTAATATGACCCTGGTATCTGAAGCGGAAGGCTGATCACCTCTCCTTCGTGTATTTAATGATCAAGAAAACACTGTTTCTATACGATGCAGTGTCCTAAGCACCATTGGGTGCGGATAAGGGTTAGAAGAAAAACAAGACATGTCTCATGTTTTCATTTTAATAGCCATTATTATTGACAGCGTCAATATTGGAACTTGTAGAGACATCTCTTGGGATAATCATGTTATGCTTAGATTTGACAATTTTTGCTACAAAATTCCCAACGTACTTATTGGGATTACCTATCCTGTACGATGTTAATATATAAAAATTGTATTTTTTTAATTATTAAATTTTTTTCTCTCATCTAATGAATGATTAATGAGAAATTAATATTATTTTTTAGCCCTCAGTGCAAATTACATCACAAATCTCCGCCAAAGCCTCAGCCGATTTTGCAAACCAGTCCCAGTGAAGAAGTATATAATAAAAGGGCTCTAAATGAATCGAACCCGGTTAAAATTGGTATGGACGTTCATCTGGGCCGGTCGGACAGCATTCCTTGCCGTAAAAATTCCACCACCGAAGAAACATCTAATTCCAACAGTTTTGGCTCTAATGTTGCTATTATAGGTAACAGAATCGATGTACAATCTGACCCTGCGGAAGAAGGTTCCGCCAAAAGTGGCTTTAATTACATCGATGCTTTGGATGTTGTATCGTGCAAAATGGAAAATGGATTGAGATCTAGCAGGTAACCATAATTTGCGTTAAAATAATGTAAACTATAGAAAAAACAAAGTATTTCTTAGTAATACAGATTTTAGCTAGTAATAATTAATATAAATTAGTAAAGCAAGCAAGTGTTTAATTTTTTTGACTGATGTGACTCTTGAACTAGCATTTTGGAATCAATTGATGATAATCTTTTAAATGTTTTAAATATCCATTTTACTCTCAGGGGGCAGGTCCCGTATGAATGAGACAGAAAATGTGGGACAAACATTATTAATATATTAGATAAAAAAAAACGACCCTTGGGGCCACAACTGTAAACAGACTACATACAAATGTAAAGGTTGCAGTTAATTTTTTTAAATTAAATGTTTTTTCATGAAACACAAAGCGATAAAAATGTAATGATAATTTGTCCAGGGGCCACACAGAAAGTGCATATATTTAGATTACATGGAAAACGTGAAGCGTATCCAATTCACAGAACGTAAAATCCAATCCATGATTCCAGTTATATTTAACTCACGCAACCTCTTGACCAAACACAGCATGAGTTAAATATAAATCACGTATTGAAGTATTCTGTTTGTCATTTTGATTTGTTTATGAAGTTAATAATTTTAAATTTGTTTAGACATTTACGAGGGGATTGGCTGATGTACTGGGAGCATGAGATAGGAAGACCGGATAAAGACAATCGTTTTAATCTCAAGCAGATAAAGTTACAGACCTTCGCCGGACATACTCATTCGGTTAAGAATATTGTTTGTTTAGACAATGAAAACAGCTTTATGTCCGGTTCCAAGGATAAAACAATCAAACTGTGGTCATTGAGGAATCAGGTATGTATCTTTAATTAGGAATTGATAACAAAAGGTAATTTGATATTCAAATTGTAAAATTATTCAAAATTGGTGTGATAACTTATTGTAAGATTATTCATATTCCACTGACTTCTTACCATACAGCTAAATTATCTTACAAATGGCTTAGTGCTGTATTCTTCATTTTGGGTTGGAAGGGTTTCGTAAAAGATTTGTGTGCATTGACATTGGAATTTATTGATGAATTTAAATATATTAGATAGATGAATTAAATATCCGACTGATGTACCAAATTATTTTTTACAGCAATAAGCAAAGTTATCTTTACATATGATGATTATCGAATAACAAGATATTCATTTGAAAATGCCATAACAAGGCGAAACCATTATCACCAATTTATTTTTATGTGTTTTTTAACAATAAAATACAGTTAAGAAGACTAAAAAAAAAATAGTGTTGATTTTAACATTTAAATGTAAATTAAAATTGAGTTCTAAAAATTAAACGCCAAATCTATAAATTAATAATAATAATAAAACCCTTATCCGCACCCCAATGGTGCATAGGGCACTGCGTCATATAAATGCAGTGTTATCTTGATCGTTTACACATGAAGGAAAGGTGATCAGCCCTCCGCTTCAGGTACCAGTCCAGGGTAATATTGAATAAATATGACAGTAAAAAAAATATCTAATATTTATTTTACTCCCCTTGGGAATCGAACCCGGGACCTCCAGAACGGTAGCCGAGCATGCTGACCATTATACTACGGAGGCGGACTGAATCTACAAATTAGATTAAATTAATGTTATCCACTAATACACCCATCAATCATGCCACGGCCACTTTTAAACTATTAAACAGACTAGGCAGCTATGACAGCTTAAGTATGTTGAAAAAAATAATCGACAAATCTTCGAGTCAGTACTAATATCGTATTATATTTTATCCTAATTTTGAAACAAATTAATATTTGTATTATTTAGCTTATTGTATTACATTTTGCATTTAGTACTATTATAATTCTGTTGTGCTTAGCGAATAAATATTATGTAGTAGCTAAAAGGTACGGAAGCTTGAAGACTACTTACTGGCTTAGAAAATATTTTTAATTTAAATTTAATAACCCTCGCTAATGAGTTTTCCCAATCTGTATTGTGTAATTTGTTTATTTCTAACAGTTTTTATTGTATCCGATTATAGGGTGACGGTAGTGCTACCTCAACTTGCCAATGGACGTACACAGGTCACCGTAAAGGAATATTATCTCTCACATTTTTGGAGTCTTCCCGCCTAGCCGTTTCCACTGATGCTAGTGTTCATATCTGGGACCCTTATGTGGAAAGCATTGTGGCTCAGGTATAATGAATAAAAAATAAAAGCATGTTTGATGTTTATTTTTTATTTATTTATAAATTAAATGTTTTTTTTTATTTTATTAATTTAAGCTGGACAACAGTAAAAGTTCACCAGTGAGTATAGTTAAAGCTATGCCTGCTCCATCTACCATTGTGCTAGCGGCCACTACAGATACAGTGCTGAAATTAATAGATTCTAGGATATGTTCCTTCATTCACGAACTAAAGGTATGAAAGCTTCATTCATCTTACTATATTAGTGGAAAATGATCCCTTTTGAAATTTTTTTGTGGTATATTTGCCTATTTATACCTATCACACGGATCCGTGCATCCAACTCTCGCCGGCAGTGCACGCAATAGACTGACGCGTTTGTATGTTGATGTGTGCGATCAAGGATCCGTGTAGTTGGCACCATGCGCTAGACATATGATACACGCATATAGACATTCAAAGTGTTAAAAACAAAATTGGAGTTTTTAAAAAAAATATATTTTATTTCTTTAGTTAGGTTATACTACATAAAATACAAACAATTTTTTACACTTAAATCACAAACATATATATTTTTACATCTTCTTACAGTAAACAAAACATTTTTTTTTTAATTCTTTCAGACTCTTTTCATTCTTCATACATTCAGGCATCTCATACATTTTCAAACCCTTATACATTAAACAATTTTGCGACGTTTTTTCGAAAATGGCAGTCTTATTTTATCCTTATTTCTAGTATTGAGAATGTGAATTTGAAATTTAGGTGACGTTCAATCCGAACACATTTATCCGCTGCATGTGCGTGTCCCCTTCGGGGCGCTGGGTGGGGGTGGGACTCGCCACGGGCCACCTAGCCCTGCTGGACCCGCGCACGGGCGCGCTGCTGGCCCACTGGAAGGCGCACGACGGGGAGATCCTGCAGCTGGTCACCATCAACGAGGCCAGCATCGTGAGCACCAGCCTCGACCAAACCATGCTCGTGTGGTCCACTGTGGACGGGAAACTGAGATTCCAACTCAAGTGAGACATCATTTTCAATTGTGTCTTTTGAATAATAATAATTCTTCAAACCCTTATCCGCACCCCAATGGTGCGTAGGGCGCTGCATCATATAAACACAGTTTTATCTTAATGGTTAACACATGAAGGAAAAGTGATTAGCCCTTCGATTCAGGTACCAGTCCAGGGTAATATTGTGATTTTTCTTTGAATAATAGTGATTTTTCAGTCTAATATTTATTTAATATGACCCTGGACTGATACCTGGAGCGGAAGGCTGATCACCTTTCCTTTGTGTATTTAACGATCAAGATAAACACTGTTTCTATACAATGCAGTGCCCTATGCAACATTGGGTGCGGATAAGGGTTAGGTTAGGATTAGGTTAAGTTAGGAAAAGGATTTATGCATTGATGGATTTATTGCTAAAAATAAATCTGTTTTAACCAATTAAAACTAAATTGCTATAAGTAGTCAAGGTCTCCTGTTGCTGTTTAGAAATGAAGGCAGATAGTAAAATTCAACAAATAGATATCATTAGAGAAATTAGACTCGGATTTTTTTTATAATTATATGATTGGAATTACACATAATAAGGAATGCATAGGATGTAGGATCAGGTAACGAGTTGTGGGAGAAAGATGGAAAGAATCCAAGGAATGGATAGTAATGTTATAGATGCTACATATAGATTGTCAAAGAGGGTACATTTTTCTATTAGAGAAGTAATTCATTCCATAATCTAGCAGCGAATTAAGTACATGCATGAAATAAACATTTTATCAAGTTTTGCGTTTCGGTGCCGAGTACATATATGGTGCAAGCAATACGACACAATTCCGTGTCTCGTTTATTGCTAAAAGAAAAATAAAAAGCTGTCTCCAAAACCTGGATTTTACAAGACAACGCCTGCCTTCTATTTATGTTGCTCTACATAACTTCTATTTAGTCTTCCTCTTCTATTTTCTATTGTTTTTAATAAGGTTATGTTCTCAGAACTGCTCTAAAATTGCATGTAACTAAATAAAATGTCAGGTCTGCTAGAGGCGTATCTCACTTGTGTTATTGTATTGTGTACTGGTTAGCCAATTTGGTATTGCTTAACATGTCCCGGGTTCTGTTCCCGGTAGTTATAAACATAAATATAATTTTATTATCTTTCAGGGGATCCACTGAGCCCGTGCACTGCCTGTCTACTTATTTCACGGAGCTGATATCGGGAACAACAAATAATCGCATCGGTGTTCACACTGCTATAGATCAGGATGCCAGTTTCTCCAGTACTAAACTCCGTTCCGACACCTTCAAGGGGGTACTGACTTCGATGACTGTTTTGCCTCTGAATCGCATGCTGCTACTCGGTGGAGAGAGTGGAAACATCAGTTTATTGTGTTGATCAACTTATGCATTCCATGTGATAATACCGATAAGAGATATAACAAAAAATACCAAAGTTTTCCTCTTTTAATATTATTCAAATTTTAAGTTTAATAAAATGATCAAATAAGGGCATTGGTAACAAACACAGTTATGTGTGATATCCAAAAATCGTATGAAGTCTGTGTTTCCAAATTTTGTCAAATCTATCCTCAATAAATTAATATGGCTAGTAAATTGGCTCAATAATTTTGAACAACAATTTTATTTTATATTCTGATTTTTTTTATGGATTTTGTCCATTATTGTGTCGATTGTTACTAACGGTAAAAAAATATGTATATAAATACAAAATGTGACATTTATATGTTGCTGTGTTTTCTTTCCTTTTAACCAATGCCTTCAAATATTATTTTGTATCATTTTCGTGTAGTTTATTTAGTAACAAGAAAGTAATCAAATAGGTAATTTACTACACTTATTTGTGATGTTTTACATGCTCAAAAAGTAACAATTTATTTATCTCCAATGAAAAGGGTACCTTATTAGAAAGTAATAATAAATGTATACAATAATTATTCTGTATTTGGGGCCCTTATAAGGCCTAAAAAGCCCTATGACGATCCGCCCTGGTTATTTCAGACTGTAACCCTATTCATATTAACTTAAAACATTCAATTAAATATATGTATGTACCTAATAAAGTGTTGTCCTAAAAAAGTTCTGTCCAATATTGTGTTATGTATAATATTGTTTAACTGCTATGGATTGGGTTGAATTTGATTGTATTCATATTCTAATCAGACTAGATTGTGAAACTGATATTACTTGTAATGAATTACGCTTACCATTAATTACTGTTTAAAAAATATTTATTTAAAGTTATGTAAACATATTATATGGAAAAATGTTACTTCAATAAAATATAAATTATGTAATTGACTAAGAAAAAGTTCTTTTACTACATTTGAGGTTTTTAATGCTACCAAACAAGATATACACCATAATATAAACTCAATAAGGACCCTGGTGACAAACATAACCCTATCAGTGTCCATTCACATATTGTACTATGGAAATATCACTTCATGCGAGAGCTTAAAAAATTGTTTCCTATGTAGAATCATCCGATTTGCTAAAGGATTGGAATATGCTTGAGAAATGAAATCTTAGAGTACATATTTTTTTGGTAACTAAAAACTAACTAACTAACCATCACGCCGCTTTCCCGCAGGGGTAGGCAGAGAGAATAGAACGCCACACCACTCTGTCTTTGCAAACATTCTTCGCTTCTTCCACGTTCATGCATCTCCTCATACATACCCGCCGATTGTTACGACTCCAAACCTGACCACTTAAGTATTTGGCATACCTGATCGTGCCATGTTTTTCTGGGTCTTCCTTTGCTCTTTTTTCCACTTACATTCGCCTCATAAATTTGTTTTACCGTTCTTTCCTCACTCATTCATTCTACATGTCCAAACCATCTCAACACACCTTTCTTAATTTGGTAAAGTTTCTTTATACAAATTTCCTATGTAGGAGGATCTTCTTGTTTCATAGCTAGATGTTTGCTAGAATTCCACTTGTCAACCTTAGTTCATGATCAACAATATCTCAAAACGAAAGTCATGAACAAAGTTTATTTCTATTTTACAACTAATTCTTTTTTTTTACTACAATAGGAGTCACTATCGATTTCCATACATTTCTGCATTCCGTTGCTTAGAAAAGAAAAAAAAAACACCAAGCATCAATTAAAACTGCTATGGTATAGAAATTTAGTTTTAAAAAGGTAAAATAATAAAAATATATCTGAATTTTCAATCCATTACCTAGGTAGTGATTCTAATATTTATTTAACATCGCTCTGGACTGATACATAAGAGCACAACAGATCACCTTTCCTTTATGTCAATATGATGCAACGACCTATGTATGCATCATTGGTTGCCAGTTAGGAGCAAAGACTAATTTGTATAGTGAGGTGAGACCTTGGTAGAGGGTCCTGAACATGTGTGATTTAAAAAAAATTGTTTTAAATAAACGTATTTAAATAATTGATTGGCATACATATAAATACAATGAGAAAAAAAAACAATCCTATTTTTTTTCTTTCTAAGTAAAGAATGTTCTTTTCATTCACATCCAATAGTGCATATGGTTCTGGATCAGTGTATAGGGCACTGTATTTAAAAAATAATTGTATCTTAATTTACAGCCATAAAATTATCTGAACTCAAAGGTTTGATTTTTTTTGGATTTTTGGTAAATATGTTGGTAGAAAGTTGTCGCCAGTTAAGAATGCCAATCTCTCATAGGGTGACCATGGTAAAAATATAAATATATTAGAATTTATTTTTAACATTAGGTACTCTATGTTTTGATTTGAACATAGGCACCAGGATAATAATGCAACAGTGTAATAGACGTCTAATTTTTAGTCTGAGAGATGCATTGAATATAAAAACGCAGAAAATATAAGTACAGATCCAGGGCAAAGGAACATTTTAACAAAATATTTTAATTTATCAGTTTTATTATTTTAAAATCATAATAAAACATATTGTATAGGTAATTTTGGAAAAAATATGAAATAGTAAGAAATGATAAAGTAAAACTAACAAAAAAATAAGATATCAAAATGAGAAAAATGTATCAAACATGTAGTGAAAATAAAACCAGTAAATTAAGTTAAAATATATTTGTTATTTTTCACCATTGTCACCCTATGAGAGTTTGGAAAGCTTATCTGACTACTAACTACTCTACCTAATACACACACGCACCAACTATGTGCAGTGCTTCCTAGATCGTAATTTAAATATATTCTTTATTGTATGTTTTTTTTAGCAGGAAAGAAGATGTAAGTATACCCAAATACATAGGTAAAGCGGTAAGCTGACGTTCTCGATGTTTTGTATTTAATCCCGTTATGGAACTGACTGGAAATGAAATTTTAAGAGTTGTTTTACAATATAGGTTATATAAATGTCTTATTTTTTTCTCTGACGCCTCTCCACATCCAAATAGTGCATTGGGTATCACGTTAGATCGATAGATCGATGCAGTGTTAAATCGATAGTTAATTATATTAAAGCGATTAGTCTTGCGCTCCAAATATGAGATAGGAATGGAATATGTTTGAAGGAAAAAGGATGACATACGTAAACCAAGAACGTTACTACTGTATAATAAAGGAAATGGAAAATTAAAAGTAGGTAGAAAACTAGAGGGCTCGGGGTTTGCATTCTCGTTCTCGTACTAGCTTGTGTCACTTGCGCACTACCCTGCGTATATTATATTAGCTACGTGAAGGTTTGTTCGTCAACAACAAAGACTAACTAATTTATATAGTCAACAACTTAGTAAACTTTTTTTTAGCTTCGAGATTGTTTTAGTTCATGTGTTCACGTTAAATAGATACCTATTGTAATATTATGTAGCCAAAAAATCTTTAAAAAATGTTATATGTTTTGACATCAATAATGACAGTGACGTCATCTGACGTTTGTACCTGGTTTTACGACGGTAAATCCCGTATAAATTTATTTTGTTTTCCGCGGGCAGCTGGACGTTGTCAAGATGATAACGAAACAAAACAATTCAGCTTATATGTACCTCACGTAACCGGAGCACAGAATGTGTAATAAACACACAAAACAATGGAATCAAACGATACCGGAGCGTCTCCGGGGTCCGCCGTTAAAGAAAAGTTATCTTTGCGTAAGCGATTGCTAATTAAGAAGTCTACCAAAGTCGGCTGTACTGTAGATAATTCTGTAGATAAATCGATAGCGGATGTGGATTTTACTAACCCGTCAAAAAACCTTTTTCTATCCAAACGTGTGAATGAAAATGGTGAACGAACCTACTCCTCAGATTCCGAAGCCACCACTAGCACACAGGGATCTCGTATGCCGATTAGCACGTCAGTTTTTTTGAAATCTCCCCAGACGTCGGTACAAACCCCCCCTCGACCGAAGAGTATGATAGAAGACAACCCTTTCCATAAAGAAATATCCGGGAGTGAAAAATACCTCGACAGGTTCCCGGAACACTGCCGGTTCTCGCCCATCAACAAGTCCATTGAAGTACTAAAGAAGCCTCACATTTACAAAGCACACAGTGATCCAAATTGTGATACTAATATTAATGTTTATAATGGAATTAGATCTCCCGCATCTGTTATTTGCGATGATGGTGCTTCACAGAGGAGAATATCATCCAGTCTATCAGAGATGCAGCATTCCTCTGATGAGATCATGTCAGATTATGAAGTTGTGGACAAATCTCTAAATGAAAGCGAAAGAACCTCATCCATGCACGGTAGTGATGGGTAAGATAACTTTTTCCATACTGAAATAATATGCAGTTGGGTTCTAGTTAGTATCTAGTTTGTCCTAGAGTTAACTTTGGTTTATCTGCTGTTGGGTGGGACTAATAGAGTTTTGTTGTTTTTGTATTTATCCATATTTGTGGCACAATTCAGAAACCAATTAATTAACTTTGGTTCATCCGCTGTTCAATAGGACACATAGAGTTTTGTTATTTTTGTATTTTTCCGTATTTGAGGTAGAATTCAGAAACCAATTTATTAACTTAGGTTCATCCGCTGTTAATAGGACAAATAGAGTTTTGTTTTGTATTTTTCCGTATTTCTGGCACAGTTGAGAAACCAATTAATTAACTTTGGTTCATCCGCTGTTGAATAAGACAAATAGAGTTTTGTTGTTTTTGTATTTTTCCGTATTTGTGATAGAATTCAGAAACCAATTGATTAACTTTGGTTCATCCGCTGTTGAATAGGACAAATAGAGTTTTGTTGTTTTTGTATTTTTCCAAATTTGTGGCACAATTCAGAAACCACAACAAAAATAAGCATGTTTTTAGTAAGTAAAAGCTATGTAGGAACAAATTTGTCACCTCACAAATTCCCTTATGATTTTTTTTCGATGGGTGCCATCTTTGTTACATCCAATGTTGCTAGACCTCAATTATAATCAATATGTTGTTTATTAATGCTGAACTATTCCCTACTTTTTATATACCAAATATTTTATTTTATTTAATTTTAAATGAAAGGAATCTTAAATCTAAAAATGATTGTTTAATTATGATTAATATTTTGTATTCCAGTACCAGATCACGAGAAACTAACTTGTCGCATACACCTCGGTCAGGAAGTACTGATAGTCTCGCAAGAAATTCTCTGTTGGCTGCTAAAGTATTGAGGTTGATTCCAACTCAAAAAGCACGTGAAAGGTAATTGACCATTTATTACAGTTTAAATGGAATAATTTTCTTCAAGTTTAATTTAATGCATGTTATTTTTGATTTTTGAGTAAAATGAATTATGATTATTTAAAATGTATTTATTTTAAAACACCAGATATAATATAATATTTGTTAAGTGAAAACCCACTAAACCAGTGAAGAACAGCTTGTCGGTTGGTTTTTAAATAATATTTTAAATGTAACATTTTTTTATAGAAAATAATAAATAAATTATCATAATAATTTACTTGAAATTAGTGAGAAAATACATAATTGTCTCTTTTTATTAGCAATTCCATAAGTTTTTGTTTAATACCATTTTAAATAATATTTAATATAAAATAGTGTGCAAGTTTAAAAAATATTATTTAACCATATTTATAAGATACCTTTATCCCAAACAGTTCTTTGTATGTTGTAAATTTAGTATCATATTTATATAACAATTAATGTTTATATGTATTGTCTTCAAGTTACCTCATTAGAATCTTATAAAATGATAAAGCATTATAAGGCATTATAAATAGTGAACATGCAGGCCTATAGAGGTGGGCGTTTTTTGTGCATATATCCCAGTGCTGTTCTCGATATTCAATATATCAAGTTTATCTGGGTATTCTATTTAAAGAAAGCATCCTTGGTAACCAGATACTCATTAACTAAAAAAAAATCATAATCATGTGTTTTGCTTTAGTATCTATGATGGGAAACTTATATAAATAGAGTAAGAACTTGAGTAACATAACTTACCGACTCTATTACAATATATTGATGAGATATCGGTAACGGATGAAGGGCGGGATGGCCTGGAGTCCCCCTGTGTCAGGTGCTGTTTAGCTCATGCCTTGGGTGATGATCGGCTTGGTAGGTCTGGTAGGAAGCAAAGTATGTCGAATTGTCAGCAATCCTTTCTTTTTTCTTTGTCAACGAGGCTGCATAGCGTGGAGATTGTGCGATGTAGTTGTACTAAGGCGAGGGTGCCGCTAGTGAAGCTCTTATTGGCTAGGTGTCATCATTGTTGCTGCTAGAGCGGAACTGAAGGGGGCCACAAAACATTATTATGATCTGAAAACCAGGCCCGATGGAGGAATTGTTCATAGTTGATTTAATGATTAAATCTATAATTATTAAAAGAAAATGTTTGCCTTATTATATTTTTTATAAATTCTGTTCAGAAATTTTCTGCATGGGAGATTGGCATCAAATTCATTGCTGGGAGCTGCAGAATTGGAAAGGGTTTTTCCAAATCGAGAAGTAGAAATTTTTGTCGGTACGTGGAATATGAATGGACAGACACCACCCAAGTAATTATCTTTAATTTAGTAATTTATAAATACATATTTTAGTTAAAATACTTATCAGATTTTATATATCATACTTATGTGATTTTAGTGAGCTGAATGATTTTTTATTTCCAAGTGGAATTAAGAATGTTCCCGATATATTAGCTATCGGCACACAAGAGTCTGTTTCTGAAAGAGTCGAATGGGAAATTTCTATACAAGAGTCTCTGGGTCCATCACACCTGCTGCTGCATTCTACTACATTGGGTAATTTAACGATATTGATAAAAAGTAATATATATTATAATAGTCTTAGAATGGTATGTCACATGACATATTTAGAAATAATCCAAGTCACCTCCACATATCCAGTCGATATGAATGCGCCTCCAGTAGGTTCCTTTACCATAATAATTTAGTGTAAGAATAACATTATTAATTATTTATTGATTTGGCGTTTAATTTGTAGAACTCCATTTTAATTTATGTATTAATTTTTAATTAATTTTTTTGAGTCTACTAAGTTGTATTTTATTAACAAAAACACATAAAAAAATTATATTGTGACAATTGTTTCGCTTTGTTAGGGCATTATCAAACTAATGTCTTAATAGTGTGAATTTAAAATTAATACATTATTAATTCATTACAAAATCTTCTTTAGTAATCCTGTCTTGAATATTATAATTATATTAATTGCAATTACTAAAAATATAATCTTGTTAACTAATTAACACATTTTTGTTCGTAGTTTTTTCATCAATCTACGCTGCAAAACTAGGGAAATTACGTTTTGTTATTTTGAATAGCTATAGCTCCTGAACTTTTGATCGTATTTAAATTAAATTTTAGGTATCTTACCTTAAATGAAATGCCACCCAACTCTGATTTGCGCAATTCATTTTTAACAGAATGCAAAAATGGCGTTTCTCCCTATCAACGTGTTAATAGACATCCGATTTTTCAGGAACTCTTCATTTGTCAGTATTCATCCGCCGCGATCTGATTTGGTTTTGTTCACTGCCGGAAGACGCAAGTATATCGGTTAGACCCGGGACGGCATTTCGTACGAAGGGAGCTGTCGCTATTTCCTTCGCTCTGTTCGGCACAACATTTCTGTTTGTAACTGCCCACCTGACGGCGCATCAAGAGAAAGTAAAAGAAAGAGTTCATGATATTAAAAAGATCATCCGAGCCCTAGACCTGCCTAAAAACCTGCCATTGAAACACAAGAATAAAGGTAAACATAAAGCGCCTGGCGCGTAGAATATCTACATTTCTTACTATGGACTAATTTTCTTGTTCAATACTTAGATATTAGATCTCTAAGTGAGTTTCATTTAGAGATTGTTGTGTCAGCTTCCAACATGCCAATTGTTGTTGATACAGGTTGATAGTAAAAGCCAATTTTGGTTTTTACTATCAACCTGCCTAATAGTGACAATATATAATTATCTATAGAATGATTGCCCACTGGCAATGGGAGCTACTTTTCAATCTTATACTCCTAACACTATTCTTATAAAAAAAAAATATGTGGTTTGTTTTTTACTTGAAATTAAATAACCTTTTTTAAAATTCTAAATATTATTAGAGACACCTATTGGTAAGATGAAAAGAAGCTTTTTATTGAGCAGAAACTCTTTTATTAGTATGTGAGGTCCGAATCCTGGATTATAATCACACACATAAGAAACGCTGGAGAATGTCATTTTCATTTTTATCATTTTAGCTTATAATTTGACCAGATAATTAAAATTTTCAATTTTTGTTATAAATAAATTAAAATGTTGTATGTTTTGAATATTGAAAGCATTAACTTTGTGGATCATATTGATATATTATTTTGAGAAATAAAAAGACTTTGATCCACTCACATTTTTATTAACCAACCAGTTTCGGCAACAACCTGTTGCCCTCTTCAGGGTTTAATTTATGACTATTAAATCCTGAAGAGGGCAAAAGGTAGTTGCCGAAACTATTTAGATATTAAAAATGTTAGTGGATCAAAACACAAAGTCTTTTTATTTCTCAAAATAATATAATATATTGTAATATAATTTAATTTATTCTTAAGATGTGACCAGTAACTTTGACGTGGTAATGTGGTGCGGAGATTTGAACTTTCGGCTTACGGAGGACCGGGCGGCAGTCTTACGCGGCCTAGCCGGGTCCAATGGCAAGCATCCCGTCGGACTCCGCAAGACAGAAAGTGCTTCAGAAATATTGCCCAATGTGTTCCCTTCACTCCTCAGAGCTGACCAACTCTCTGCTGTTCTATCTGCCGGGACTATTCTCAGAGGGTTTAGAGAAGCACCCATTCATTTTCCACCTACCTACAAGGTCAGTTTATCACATGTGTTTGTAAACAATAAAATTATATATATGCATGAAAAATCACAAAAAAATATATTTTACTTTTTTTTCTCCATTGATCTGTTCAGGTTACCTGCATTTATTTTTTTTACAAATATTTAGTTCGACTTTTGAAAAGCATTTTGAAAAAATATATGTTTTTGCATATTATATTTGATTTTGTATGCATATATATGTCACATAGTACAGTTATAATACACTGAACTCCTTTTTTACATGATTTCATAAAATCACAGTACAAAAAAAAATCCAAACCTTCATTTAATGACGCTTAGCAGAAATTTAGAATTTTCTACATCCCTCATATGTTCTCAGTATTATGCTCACCGAGATATGCGGAAGGCGACTAGGTGAATAATTTTTTAAAAATAAAATCAAGATACAATAAGCAATAATAAATTTAATTTTTTGATATCTGAATTGATTTTTGTAACGAAACCTTACCACCGTATTTTTATTTTTATTTTATTATACTTTTTTTACATGGCATAATGTAGAACATATCTATCATGTAAATGAGGAGTATTTGCCAAAACATACTTAGTTTTTCAAATTCAACTGCTTACAAAATATAAATGTATATTGTTTATTATCAAAAGAATATTTTATTATTAGATAATAAAAATTCAAATAAAACAGATTAATATTTTCTTTTAGTACGATCCTGGGACACAAAGATTTGATACATCAAGCAAGCAGCGAGCTCCGGCATATACTGACCGCATTCTTTACAAAACTAGGAGTCATATCCAGACTTCCTCAACATTGTCTGGTTTGTGAAACATGTTTTTATTAAAAAGGACATAAAATGGTTGATCTCTATTGTGTTTTAGTCGGTATTTAATCTGTTGTCATTCAATGGCTCTTTTAACATTTTTATGGAAAAAATGCCTCAAAAAGTGACTCATAAACGTATTAAATTTTTCTTATTACCCTTATCTGTGCCCAATGGTGCATAGGGTACTGCATCATGTCAGTGCATTGTTATCTTGATTTTTAATTGCATGAAGGCAAATTTATTAGCAAACTAAGTTTGCTAATGTCTTAATAAGATAAACACGTCACATATTTTCATTATATATGTAAATAAAAGTAGAATTCAATCCAATAACCAATCCAATTGTTTTATTTTGGATATTTTTCCCAATAAAAAAGGAATATTTTATTTGTAGGTCTTAGGAGAACTAGCCATGTTCCTGCTCCCGAATCATTTTCATCTGTCAAGTGTCTTGCGTATGATTCAGTTCCCTCAATATGCTCCAGTGACCACAAACCAGTTTGGGCCCTTTTCACGGCATCACTAAGGCCTGGTACTGATATGTAAGTTTACTTTGACTTTTTAAATCACCTATGCTTTTCTCTTCGCGTGTGTTTCTCACGATTTATCATATGAAAAAAAATTACTACCATATAAAAGTATATGGTTATTTAATAGCACTTTTGGTGAACAACAGACTAACTTGTTTACATAAAAAGAGCACTTGTTTACATTGAGTAGATCTCAAGTGGCTTTATTTTTTGTGTTGATTAGTCACAGTCAAAAGGGATCAGGGATGTTGAGTGATTGGCTCTTTTGCCTAACGGCCAAATTTTTTTTGAATTTTGTTTATTAGATAGTGTTTTAGTATTAATCAGTCTTGAAAAAGAAGCGGTTAGCTTCGAAACCGGTAGAAATTATAATTAAGTTATAATAAAATACTTATAGTGATTTTAAAATAAAGTTGTATTTTAAGTATAAAATGCAAAATCACAAAGTTATTGCTTTATAAATTATACATAATGAACTATCTATAGGTTTTTTTTATGGCAAACAGCAAATACCTTTTTTTGTCTTTCAAAAGCATTTTTAACTTTCTGGTATGGTAATATGACACTCTCCTTATCATTCATCATTCACTTTGTGTAATACCACTTACAATCTGGATAGCATTATAACATGGTATTACACAAAGTGAATGACAAATGATAAGAAGAGTGTTAGAGCATGTATCTTTTAAATGGTTTCAGAGTTCCTTTGGCAGCTGGTTTGTTCAACAGGGAAGTTTATTTAGAAGGTATAAAGCGAAGAGCCGCCATGTTAGATCATCAGCCCGGGACTTCGGCTATATGCAGCATTCAGTAGGTCTTCATTGTTGCACCACATCACATTATAACGGAACATGAATAGGCTGTTTTGTAATGCACTAATTTAGTTTATTCTTCAATCAGTCAAAAGGGGTTCATTTAATGACAATTGTGCAATTAGTTTTCAGAGTAGGTATACTCTTATTGTGGTTCGGCAACTGTTTTAAGTTTTTTTCCCATTATGTATTCAAAGCATCATATGTGTAATTTATTTGAAATATATACACAATAAAATTCAATAAACCAATAACCCAATGTAATAATACAATCTGTTATGTTTTTGTATAAAATGTTAATAAAAACGCCACTATTTTTGGTCTAGTTTAGATTTTGGGAAAAAAAATCATTACTGTATTTGAGTATGTATGTCGAAATCATTATAAGAAGAGATTGTTATCAAGATTTATTATTGATGTCTCATCGAGACGAATCAATTTATTGGATGGAAATATGGCATTTTTTAGGCATTTACCGGGCTTACAACATTTGATCATTTATTTGGACATCCATATCACTTAGTATCTTGATATCCAGTAGCCATTTATGTAAAATATGAATGGAAATTGTCAATTGTAGAATAATTACTCGGTTTTAAAAACTGTCTAGTCAACAATTTTTTTTTTCTTCTTCCAAATATTATTTTTACACATGGTTTATCTAGTATTATTTAGTTGATCTCCCAACATTCCTTTATATCATTTTTACTGGAACTGTTATTGCAATCTCATGTTTTTATTAAATTCAATTATTTTTATTTTACTAAAGTCATTAAGTTATAAATTCCATCAAATTACCTTTATAATAAAAATAGTAAAATGTTATGAATATTATTGAAAAGATATCATGTAATACGTACACGTGTCTATTATGCTATTTATCTGCCTGTTTTACAAGTCATAAAATGATCTTTGAAAGATGTTTAATTTCTTTTTAACACTTGCATTATGCAACAAATCCCTCACTAGTCATATAAAATACCAAATAATAGACCATTATATGAATTTACAGTATATGTCTATTTTGATATACCTACGTAATATTTATATTAGAAGCATTGTTAAAAGTCATTGTGTCTTTTGCAATGAGCAAGTGGTTTACTTAATTTCTAAGCAACTCGTTTCCAAATATATCTGTGTATAAGTAGGTAGGGCAAAGACCCCAGTTATTGGCATTTTGAGTAGATTGGTACTCAACTAAACCAATTTTCATATCAATGAAGTTTTTTTAATGTGTAAATAAGTTTTCAGTTAATTTAAAACTTTTAAAAATTAAAAATACTATCCATCCTACCTATGGGAACCATTTATATTTTGCAGTATGTATAACAATTCACGGAGTATGATTTTATATTTTGTATTTAGTTTTACACATATTTATGGCAAAATTACTTTTTTTCACGATAAATGTATTCTTCTTCTTGGTGTAGGCCCTGTGGTCTGTTTTTAAGAGGGATTAGCCTCCTGCGATGTCGATTCCCAGTTATCGATCCATCTCTTTGGTTGTCTGCCCGGGAGTCGTCTACCATGGGGTCGGCCGTACAGTGTGATGTGGGGGAGTCTGGATGGTTCCATTCTCCTCATATGTGCATACTATTCTCTCCTTCGTTGCCACCCCCACCTAATGACATCTTCGATCTCGCGTATTTCCCTGGTCCTGGCGTTTCTTATTCTATCTCGAAGACTCTTGCCTGATATGGTTCTTGATAAATGTAAAGCTAAAAATTGTAACAATTAGTGAAAATATTTTTTACGGTCAAGAAAGTAACATGGAAAAAAAATCAGTCCCAAAAGCAGTGTGTGTATAAAATTCAACTAGCAGAAATCTTTACATAAATTTATCATTGCTAGTACAAATTTTTTGTGACAAAAATGTGATACTCAAAATTTTAATATGCATCTAATATTAAACAATATTCACTTAAAAAATCAGCAGTGCCAATAACTGGGGGGCGGGCGGGGAGGGGGGTGCCAGTAACTCCTCTGTTTACCTTATGTTTTACAAATTCAATTTATTTGTTTATTATTAAGAAAATAAATTGTAACCTGTGATGTATTTGACGTAAATTTTAGTATTACTACTAAGCTATCAATAAAATATAAAATTTATAACCCTTCAACTATAGGAAACGCAGCTACATACAATAGTAATTTAGATGGACGTTGTGTAGATATTTATTCTGTTGAACGGTGTTTAAAGGGTGTGAAGTTGCTAACATTGTGGTGATAATGGTGCCTCTATTTGGAATTGTTAATAAATTAGCAATGGAAACGTCCAGAACTGGAGGATGGCTGAAAGATTTTCTTCTAGAATTATCTATTTTAAAGTGGTGCTGCTATAATAAAATATAACTGTTTATTTTTCATATTAAGTTCTAATTCTGTCCAAGAATGCTGAGTATGGTGTGTATTGCAAAAAATGTGAACAGTAAAAGCTGTAAAAAAATAACAAAAAAACAATATTATCAGCCTAATATGGAAGCTATATGAGTCATATTTTTATTTTTATTTAAATAAATATTTGTGTTCTTATGATATACAAAAATATTAAAATTCAATACCTTTTTAGGGAAGCATAAGTGATTTGTGTTTCTTAAATTATAATTTACAAATATTTTAAGTAATACATATGTGATATTTTACCTTAAAATATATTTATTTTGCATTAAAAATAAACCCCAGTGTTCTTAATCTGTCCACCTCCGTAGTGTAGTGGTCAGCGCGTTTGGCTACCGTGATGGAGGTCCCGGGTTCGATTCCCAGGGGGGTCGAAATAAATATGGGTGATTTTTACTCTCATATTTTTATAATATCACCCTGGACTGGTACAAGAAGCGCAGGCTGATTACCTTGCCTTCATGCAATTAATGATCATGGCACTGCATCGCTATGATGCAGTGCCCTATGCACCATTGGGTGCGGATAAAGGTTAAAAGAATAAAAGATCTTAATCTGAGCCATTTGATTTGCCATTGACTTTTTAAATAAAAAATGATTTGGGTTGTTGTGTCTTGGTTGATGTTGCAGATTCTTGAATAAGAGTTTCCAGTTTCGACTTTCACTCTAGCGATAGAGATTGTGAAATTTGATTCCTATTTTCAAATACAGGCTAATGACCCTAATAAATACAGACTAATAATGAAGAGCCTAAGAAATACAGACTAATGAGTCTCACCTGGAAAAATATTGGATTGGATATTTGCACATAGCATAAGAACACACATGTTTATTTTTATGAATAGTAAAATTATTAAAGTAAAATTATTCCACAGTGGTCGGTATTAAAATGAAATTATTATCTCAATGCAGACTTGTGTGTTTTGAATATAAGGCTGATAATATATGCTGCATTTTAAAAGGTAATATCCATAATTTTATAACAAATTAAAAATGAAATGGTGTTTAAATTTAAACACAACATATCATTCACTGCATTTGAAAACAATAATTGTAGGCTCATTAAAATAAATTCCTATAAATAAGTGTTTCGAACAATAACTTATTAGAATTAAAAAAAATGTGTGTATTTAATTTAAAGTAGTGTCTTATAAATTTGATATGAGTACACTTTATATCAAGAGCTTTTTAGTGACTATCTATTTACCTAGTACATAATTCTAGTCCTTATATTGTCCTCAGGGTTGTAATAAAGTAAATATTTAACTTGCTTTTGATGGTGTTCAAATTTAAAATTCTCTTTTAGAAAGATGTATGTTTTTTTCTTCAAATGTTATCATGTGACCATTGGAGGAACATAGTTGTTATGTGAGGAACCACCTCACAATAACAGTGGCTTCTTTTAACCTCTCCACAACCTTTTGTTGACTATAATATAATGGTTATTGTGTTAGCTGAACCTGCATGTTTAAATTAATGGCGCACAATTATTCATAGTTATTGACAGTATAGGCTTGATAAAGAATGTTAGACTGGCAGTGTTTATTGGAATGTTACAATGTTAAAATCGAGTATTGACCGAATAACGAAATCAGATTTAACACTGTTTAAAAATGGTCTTTCAGATAAATCAATCAATGTGAATCTCTACATTCACTCTCTTTTTAGAGAAACTGTGATGGTAATTGATAGTTGTGCTGTTTTTATCAGTAATAGAACGGAACAATGAATAAGTATGTGAAACATAATCAAATGTGTCATTATTAAAGAGCCATTATTGCATTTCAAAAATGCATACATTTTATTTATACAAGAAATAAATAAAAAACAAAAAGCTTATCCACTTTTATTAAAGTGGAAAAAGCTAATTTCTTGTTGTTTTATTTCTTATTATTATACGGTTGCACCAAAAAATGTCAATAAAAACTTAAAACATTCCCTTTATTCTTAAGTACATATAGTGCTGGTATGTATTATGTATGTAACATTGTGTTGAAATCAGAAATAAGTAATAATGGTTTTAGAAATATTGTTTAATTCAAATTTAGTTTACAATTATAACTTGATTTTTTATTTTAAATTATCATTCAATAGGATGAACTAGATACGTGACACCTAGTCCAAGAATTAATGTATATATGAGAGTCTTAAAACCAGTGACATTTTCTATGTCATTAGTTTAAACTGAAAATTTATCTTTCAATTTTCTCCATTGTAGATTTATTTTAATTTTATTATTGAAGAATGATTTATATAAAATTAATAATATTGTGAGAAATTGCGATGGTATTATATTTGATACAAGAAATTAACCAGTTGTAAGCTACTTTTCAGTTTAAATTGACAAAGTTTTCTGTAAATATGTAGGAAAATTTGCAATAGTATCTGTGATTTTCCATACCAAAATCATAATCTGTACAAATATTATGTAATTGCCTTCCTAATTATATAAGAAAATGATTTGGATTCGTATAAATATTTTACACTTAAAGTGAATTAAATATAAAAATAAATAGTACTACTTTTATGGTGCTTTTATGAAATACTGGGAAATTTTGTGGCTGATTTTCCATTGGTTATTCCAACAAAAAAGTGTGTATGCATAGTCGCAACTCAGTTTGCTGACGAATGGTGAAGTTATGGTGACTTTTCTCTGTCTATACATTCCTTAAAACATGAACTTACTACAAATATTTATAAATTTGGTTAGTGAGTTTTGTCTGAAAGAGGACCGATATACACTTAAGATTGTCACATATTATTTATTTACATTAACTCGATTATCTCTACCCTGATTAGCTTAATGTTATCAACACTTATTCTATGAAAATATAATAAAAATGTATCGTCCACAAAATTGCTACTATGAGTATGTTAAGTAAGTATGCAAAAAATAATAATGTATCAACTTTTGGAAAATGGAAAAGTCCCATAAATGGCAAATATATTATTATGGATCAATTTTGTGAATACATATTTTGAATTTGTGCATTGATTACCCATATTCTATACAATTACTATTCTGTACAATTATATTTCCGCAAACCCCAGTATATGAACAAACTGATATTTAGTAAGGTATAATAAATACCAAATTGTCTGATTTATTCTTTGGATTTCTTGTAATTCTCACTGTAAAGTAAGTGTTTCAATAGTTTAAGATTTATCATTCAATAGATATTTTTTAATGACTTATATTGAATTGAATTCATAAATCAAATTTTATATCTGATTCTGGGGTTTTTCTGCGACAACCGCAGTATCGTATATTACTTTTATAGACAGGAAATATCTTTGTAATATTACTAATATAGAATATCAGTGGACTTCCTGTAAAATGTGTAGATCCTTTAGAATGTGTAAAAATTGTCAATTGTGAATTAAAATTACATTTTTATTGAATAGTTGATAGGAATATTAAATATGTAAACCTTTTTTTAGAATTCTACGAATTGTATATTCAAGCATGTTGGAGAAAAAACAATTTGTAGCATGTTCTAGTCTACTAATGCCGTACATATTGAGTTTTGTCTTCAATATTTCATAGATTATTGTAAAAGTTGTTCAGTTTTATTTGATGCAATATGAAATTTTTGTCAGTAATTTCTTTCTGTTTATCTAGTCATTTAGTTTTTATTATGTAGTATTATATTATATAAATAGGCATTGTGCACTATATTCCTCTATTGTGTTATATGTTTTGTTGTTTTTTTTTATATCGATAATTGTAATCTAGAAGAGGATTTAAAGAAATTTTATTTAAAAAATCTTACATTTCTCTTCTATATTGATGATTGCTATGCATTTTACCACAGATAATTTATTATTACTTTGTTTGAGGCTAGATATTAAATCTTCTATATATTCCTATTAAATCTTCTAGTACTACAAAATGTGATGTTTAAAGATAGCTATGTATTATTTAAATATAATTGTATAATTTTCATCAGTATTATATACATATCCTTGTGCCTTTCCGAATTTAAGTTTTTGCACTCCAAACAAATATTGCCCTCTTACACACAATTATTATTTAAAAAGGAACAAATAACTGTCAACTTTTTAAATTAGTAGTTTGAGAAATATGGATATTAGGAATGATAGAGTAGTAAGAAATACAAGTACATATAATAATACAGATGATAAGAGTGTTTTATGTATGTATTTACATAAAATTCCAATGCTAGAAAAACTAAAGAGAGTGTATAAAACGTGCTTTACGAAATATGGAAGAATGAGTCAAGGATCAATATTACAATCGTCCAAAGCTTAGAGAAGCAAAATTAATGTCATTTATTTACTAGGTTGGTATTTATTAGATGTTATCTTATTTCATACGTAATAATAAAAAAAATGCACAAATGATACCTTTAAGTATAATTAGTTTTTTGCACATTTCCTTTTTGTCATACTTCACCACTTTCATATTAAAAGCCAGCGCTTTCTAAATCAAATGTAAGTTCTGTGAACAAATTTGGTGGCATCTTGTCAAGTATTATTGGTAAACCTGTTTCTTAGAATGTGTCCTGAATAGTAAGAATAATATACTGCAATACATTCAAATATTAGCTCATTTGAACTAATGTGCTATTATTTTATTTAGATAAATTTGAAATATGATACCATTGAATCATTCCTCATGGACACACAATAATGTGTTAGAAAATTTAGAATACAGTATTGACAAACAAATCTTATTTTCCGTGTTTAAATTTAATAAACACACACGTAAATGAAAAAAATAGGTGAAAAACACTTTCACAAGGGCAGCGTTCACGGAAAACGCACTTTTCAGGGCACAAAAAACACTATTCCTTATTTATCTAAAAAAGTTTTTCGTCTATGTAAGAACGAAAAACACCATCGGGAGCGCACAAAAATTACAAATACAAATATGTATATAAATCTTAAATACTACTCTAAAAAAAAACCACCAAAAAGTCGAATAAGCAAAAAAAATACAGAGCGTGAACGCTTGTGTGCTAACAGTTTGGTAAACGGCTTGCAATTGAGTTTAAATATTGGTAGGTATGAGGTAAACAATTTTAAATGTCTAATGTTCATGAGAGACTTTGAATTAATTTTGATTTATCGGGTCAACATAAAAACTAATAAGTCATTGAAGTATTTTAAAAAATGGTTTCTCCTGAACATTTGATGTCCGATTTATTATTGTTTATTTACAAACAGAGTTGCTTCCAAGCCGATCTTACAGAATAGACTACTATTGCAATCTAGGAGGCGCTGACAAAAACACTGACAGGTGTTCAATTTGAAATTATAATATCATCAGTTCTGCAATATCTCATAAATTTTGAATGATTATGCCACAGGCTTTATTATCTTAAAATGAAAAAAATAATTTGTAATCCTATCACAAATGTTTTCTGTTTCCACAAGGATAAAACACATGTCTTAGGAATATTGAGTTATTAAAATATTATTATGAAATTAATCTATTTTTCTTACATTCCGGCATCTACAAAGTTATTATGTGTATACATAGATGGAAGTTGTAATAAATTGATTATTTCAATACGAAAAAGTTTTATTTAATTATTTCACCTAAACCTGTTCCATTCTAAAACGGGGAAAAAATGTTACCAAACCTCGGTCTTCACTCGCCTGGTTTGCATCATTAAAAATGCAAAATATATTTTTTTAAGGTGGAGACTGACCGGAGCATTTTGTCGTAATGTAACAATTGCGGCAAGCATCTAACTTCGGATGGAGTACTCGGAATGCTGTACTGACTATATGAATGCTCGCATTGGAACATGTTATGTTACTACGAAATGACTCAGGTCAGTCCGCACCTTGCCAGATAGTATTTTCCTTATATAAACATACTGTCATAATAGGAGATTTTCGCAACACATATATCTGTTCTTGAATATTACTGACACATTTACAGCTTTCCAGCCTATTACATTAATGAAAGCATTTTTTATAAGTTTATAATATTCTTGAGATGCATTGAATTGCCATTAGGTGGAGATAGATTCCATAGATCTTTTGTCATGGACTCGGGTCTAAAATGTTAATTGATTAAGTTCCAATAAAAGAAGCATAACCTTAAACCATTGAGCTGGAGCCTTAAATAGAAGCAAATTCTACCTCAAATATTTGGTTATAGTATCAATGGCTGTTAATTCACAATGAATTAAAATAGGTTTAGTAGTTGGTCAGGAGTGAGTCAATTTGGTTTAGACCGTACATATTTGGTTCGAATTGCCCACAAAATCTTATTTATTTTGAGGATCTATAAGTACTTGTTCTAAACAGTTAATAAAGTTTAAAAAGTGTTGATAATCTGGTTTATTAATGTTTATTTGCACGAAATTTCAGATGAACAATTAACATTTCATGTTCGGATCAAGGTTTCGATATTGCCACTCTGCTGCCCCCCATCCTTTGACGCCATTAACTTTAAATTTTGCAAGTCTTTCCACCACTCTGCACTCATGTTCATCTCCTATATAGAAAGTAGGAGAGTCTATGACATCTACTTGAACTGTATAGGTTACACCGCCTAGAATTCACATAAAAAAAATGTATATCACTTGTATTTATTTAGCGTTTGATGTAATTTATTAAAATTTTCTTTGTCCACTAAAATTATATAAAAAATATTATTTTGATTAATTAAAAGCAAATGTTTCTCGGACCCTAAGCTTTGAATTTGAAAGCATAAAAAAATATTGTTGTAAATTGGATCACTGCCCATTGACTCAAAGTCTACAGCACTATTTTTACAGGACCTAAAACTGATTGAATAATGAAATCTGTTACTCTATGTAAGCATATAACACTTTTTATTTTGCTTTTTATAGAATTTTTCACCCCATATTTCTTGTTACTCTATCATATTTTTTGTTGGTTTACCTGCTTTAAATTGGAATGCATAATCCAGAGGTGGTGTTAAGTTTTCTCCGTGACGAAATAGTTCAAGATTACAAAAATCAACAGGATGTATTTTATTTGTAGAATTTTTACACAAAAATCCAACGTTTAGTCTGAAACAAAACAAACATTGAATAAACAGGTACATACTAAAATATTTAATTGTTGATTAATCAGTAAAATGAGTCCAAAAATAAGTAAATTGAAACAAACCTTGAAAAACAAACTGGCATACAAATAGTCCCAACAGTTATTCGATCACCATTTTCGAGGGTAATAAAGTGAAGACCATATCTATGAAAATTTTTCCATTCACGCATAGTACCTAAATAATTAATACATATATATTAAAAATTATTAATGTAAATTACCATTCAAAACAATAATGAAGATTTAAGTAGTTACTATCTGGTAAATAGTCGGCTAGTGACAAACTATAAATTTGATGATTTGGATGGAAAATTAAAATACACCTACTTCCATGGACAAATGATTTTGTTAAAATAATAAATAATACCAAAACTGTGATCTCGGACACTATGCACTAGAATTTTACTTTCAATTCCGTCTATTTTCACTATTCCTTTTATTATTCCATGTTGCTCATAGTGTGTTTGATGAACTCTGAAAATTATGACTTAAGTTTTACTCTGTTCATAATAAAATATATAGTAAATAATGTAGACGTAGCAAAATGTATGTATTTTCATGATTTAAAGGGGGTTCAACATTTCTTACTCTTTCAATGTTTTAAAATAATCCTTGCTCCATGATTCACGGGCTACATCTCTTGCCATGCTACATGGGGACATATCCGTGTCATAATTGAAGTGGTTATAAACAGCATTCCAAGTTGCATCCAATTCCACTTTTACAGCCTTGCAACGAGAATTATATGTACTAAAAATAAATATAATAAATATATATCCACTACGTTTGTGAATAACCAGTATTTCACAGGAATATATGTGGTAAGGTATAAGTGACTACGCTGGTACCAGAAGACCAGGACTAATCAGTCACCTTGCTTTTATGCAGTAAATTATCATGTTAACACTGTGTCAATTAGGTTTAGTGGCCTATACATTATTGGGTGAGGATAAGAGTCAGAAAAAAGAAACTGCTAAAAGTCTACTTTTGTTACAGCTAGTACATATACAGAAATCCCATAGCCTTTTTCTTACAATTATAAAATTTTATGTGAACCCCAAGGCACAGGTAAATAACGTTTTTGTTGGATAATAAATTATAGTAGATACTAGAAAGTAATCAAATTGCAGTGTCAGTATGTAAACTGGTTTTCTTTAACCAAAACCACAAACACAAGTGTATTTTTCTTACATTAATCATGTTAAATTAAACCACGAAGATTTTTTTGTAAATTGGAGTCCTATACCTATAACTTACTTCATAAATCCATTATATTCTATTTTCCACACTATCATAGGTTCCAAAGGATAAATATTGATTCCTTCTACTTTAAATTGTCCCTCTTCTTCCGAAGTTTGCTGTAAGGTGGTATCAGGTAATTTTGGGGAGATCAATAATGCCCCTTCTTCAACCTAAAGGTAATATAAAATTTATTTAAAAAAATATAATAGTAGAAACTTTACCGAATAAAATATGTAAAGCGAGCAAGTTTAAATTAGAACCAGGAAAAATATATACATACCTACAATATTATCATATAATATATCAATCAGCCTTGATTATATTTTTGAAAAAAAATTATACGTTTAATAATAACTTTGTACAAAAAGTTCTCCACTTCTACTAGGCTTTATATTAATTCTACTAGGCATTTGTTGATATCTGACCCCTTCCTGGCAGAACATCAATGGTTTGCAGAGCTTTTTATCAAGATAGGCAGTAGAGGTGTATTGTAAGGTAAGGTTTTTTATTTTCAATTGTGTTTTTATTATTTATAAATATTTGTGTTTTATTACTTACACAAATATTTCGATTTCGTACTATTTCTGTGATCCTAAGCGGCTCATTATTAGAAATAGGTATCAAATTATGGTAGAGTGGGTTCCAACCGAGAAACTCTGACTTAAAGGGTGGAGACTGACTGGAGCATTTCGTCGTAACATCGCTCGCGGCAAGCATCTGTAACTATGGATGGAGCGCTCGGCTCGCTGTACTGACTGCCTGAATGCTCGCCTCGTAACGTGTTACATTACGATGAAATGCTCCAGTCAGTCTCCACCTTAAGAGTCCGCGACACTAACCACGGGACCACAACCAGACACTTGGCATTACTTAGTAATTCTCTACCAGGTAGATGCTGCTTTCCTGCCTATATGGAATGCACATTCCTGCAGAACTTATATACATACCAATTTGGGGAATTGTATAAAATGTGTTCATAGGGTGAATGTATTTTACAGTAATTGAAATCATAGGTTTATTACAATGTGAGTTAGCAAAAAATGCTTACTTAATGTCTCCTTACACAAGCATATACATATCGCTCACTCTTTTGAAGAACGTCTTAAATCAAAAATCTTAAATTTTCAGTTGTGCATGTTTTCGGAATGCCCAGAAAATGTACTATATCACAGCAAAAGAGGCATATTTTTAACTTTATATCTACCCCATAGGGCAGAAAGTGTTGTTTTTGCATTTTGAATAAAATGTATTGTTTAATTATTTTTTTAAATATACTAAATATTTTTCAAATGGAGAAAAACCCTAAAAAGTTTTACCTAAAAAGATCTGTTGCACAGTAAAAAGTTCAATAAGTGGCTTGATATTTATTTTTAATACATTGTATTATACTTTTAAACGTTCTCCTGAAAAATCAAGTTTTTTGATTTATGGCGTTCTTGAAAGGAGTGAGCGATATGTGACTAATTAAAAAAAACATTTCTCTTGAAATCGGCATACATGGATTTGTGTCGAGAAAAGATCAGCATTCTTGTAACAAAATAATTTTATTATTACTATTAATATGAATTGTAAATAAAACCATGAGTTCAGAATAACTGATAATTTGTTCACAATGTGACTGAAATAATGATATTGGATTTACCCTTAAATATAAAAATGCATTGCAGACTCCTTTGGGCCTTCTCGCCACTCCACAAACTAGAGCTGCTCCACTACTCGAAGTTCCATTGAAATACACTGCATCTATTGCCTGTTATTAGTAAACAAATGTTGTAATTTTATTCTACAAAATAATATTGGCAATTCTATAAATTATTCATCATATAAAATTAGTGATTGAAATATACCCATAATACGCATGTATTTTTATTAAATATTTGTCATTTCCAAAAGTAAATAAGACTCATAAAAATTACACATTTGAAATAAGACCTCCAGCGCAGTAGCCAAATGTGCTGACCACTACACTATGGAGGCGGAGCTTTAAAAAGTTAGGTTAAAAAAAATCCAAAGCATATTTTATCCGAAATTTGAAATAAAATTATGACAGGCAAAAAATACAATTTATTTAATTTGTATCAGTTTTATTAAAAACTATAGATATATTTTGAAACATTACTACCTGCCAATTTCTATATAGAAAATGAGTAACAAAATATTATAATTTCAAATTATGATCCCTTTCATTTTCCATATGCTATTTTGACGTTTTGTATAATAAATTTGTCATCTATTATAAATGCATTCATTATAATTTATAAATACGATTTAAATATGATTTATAAATACGAATTTTTATTATTTTTAAATACGTCTTACCTTGGGGTGATTATGTAATGGCTGAGCTTTCTCTAGTAATATGTCTTTATTTGATACATATATTCCATCTTTTGAACTCCCTTGTCCATTTTTGTCTAATTTATTCTTCCGATTGTTAAAATACTAGACATAAATAAATTAATTTAAAAAGCATTTTTAAATATTTACATTTAATATAAAACATTTATAAAAAATGAGGAAGTCAAATCTACACAAAAAAGTTGTCACAGTAAATTAATATAATTTTATTCCATAGTCAGATTTGTAGAAGACTCGAAGACATTATTTTTATGAATTTAAAATAGAAAAAAGGTGTTTTATATTTATTATTGGTCAGATTTTAAAATAAATGGCTTAATTTTTTTGCATTCAAATACAAAAAAGGTGTTTTATATTTTGTTTTGGTCAGATTTTAAAATAAATAATTAAGTTTATAATAAATACATGTAATAATATGTATAATAAATTATATGTTTATAATAAATACATATAAAATTAACATAGTCAATCAAAGTGCTTTTATTTTTATTACTTACCTTTCTAACTGATAGAAATAAGTAGAAACTGATATATTTCAAGTGATACCACCCATTTTCTTGTTGATACACGCCAAAAATTGGTGGCTTATAAGGTCTGGTCACATACTTTATTAATAAAACGAAAAATATGGCAAAAATAACTAAAATATACATTGCATTGGTTCTCCAAAGAGCTACTTGAAAGGTTATAAAACCAACCTGATAACTTATCACAAAATATTATATCAAAGTTCAGAAATAGTCAATAGGAGATAAGTAAAATAATGACACAGATAAATAAAAAAAGAGATTTATTATTTTTTTGCAGAATAATTTTTGAACAGATTATTAATACAAATAAAATTCTTATTTGTATAATTAATAATGAAACGACATTTTTTTTATATAATACTATAAATAAAAAAAGTAAAATTAGTGACGTTATTTCTCATATAATTTTGTTTTCGCTATCCATAGAATCTATTCTGCAACTTTAGCATCATCCAAATTTCTCAACGGTTTGTGAATGCATTCTTCTTTGTTGATGAGATGGGTAGTTTTGTTGACAAGTTGCATCAATTCATTGAGATTATTGGACCATGCATTCAATCGGTCTGATACGTCAGGGTTTTGACTGTTGAAAGGCAAAAAAAGACAAATTAATAAAGAAACAGGATTATTAAATAGATGAAAGTCTACAGCTTGAATGCAATTAGTTGGCTTTCAATGATATATCACTTATACTTTTGTATTAGACCAGGTCCGTGATATGCTAAGTTAAGATTTGAGAATTAACCGTTAACCTTTTTAGTTAACTGTTAACCTTTACTGGTCCAAAGTCTAATCTCATTAGACATTTTTTTCATAATTTGTATTGTTAAAATGCAAGCTCACTTTTTTTACTTGTATCTATTACAACGGTGTCCGTCTCTGTAATGGTCAGCACGCTAGGATACCGTACTGGAGGTCCTGGGTTCGATTTCCAGGGGGGGGGGGGTCAAATAAATATAAGTGATTTTTTCACTCTAATATTTATTCAATATTACCCTGGACTGGTACCTGATGCGGAGGGCTGATCACCCTTTCTTTATGTGTTTAAGATCAAGATAACAACACTGCGTTTATATGATGAAGTGCCCTATGCACCATCGGGTGTGGATGATGGTTTGAAGAAGATCACAACAGTATGCGGAGTAGAGGCAAATTAATTTTTACCCATTGGAATTGTAACTGTATCAGTTTTTTAAATATTTTTTTGAGGACCGGAAAGGGTTAATTGAAATAAGTTTTTATATCATAATTCCAAAAAATAATGTGTATATCTTTATATAATAGGTGATAATATTGTACCTGAAGTGCACGATGCCAGCGGGTCGGTCAGTCTTGGCTTTAACAGTCCCTCCCACCACGAGCTTGCAGAGGAAGTCTTCGGCCTCCGCGTGCGCCAGTCCCAGAAGCTCACTCATCCGACTCAGGGTGATACGAGTGTAGTACATTGACATGATGCGGATATTCTGCAAACACCCCATATATTTATGTTAACACACTTCACACGGGAAAGGTATTTCTACCCCTTCGGTCGATTGATGCTTTAGGACGAGAAGGATATTTTTACCTTCTGCACCGGCCTCATTTTTAAGGAAGACAAGAATGAATTTTCCAATGTTTTAATATAAATATTATATACCAATCTCTTTGTTAAGGTCTTAACTATATGTACATAATTATCAAATCCCGTAGTCAGCAAACCGAAAGCGTAAAAAAATATCCATCTCAAATGTGTTTAGTGATCTTACCAATGTAGATACGGATCTACATTTTTGCATCTTCGATTGTTTGGATAGGAATCATAATATGTAATGAGTTTTAAAGTAAGCACCAAAATATGTGACTCTTATCAAGTGGTAATCATAGATTTTATACTCCTCTTTATAAAGGAATTACCGTGATCTGTTGTGAAGTCAGTATTTAAAATATGCAAAAATACCAACACTTATTGACAGATGGGACTATAATACATATTGCATTAGAGGCAGATTGACCGCACTTTACTACTTGCCTAACTGTTGAGCCAGCATGAAAAAGCAAATATATGGAGTGGAGAACGTATTCTAACTTATGGAGAAAATCACATACAGTAGACTCTTAATCGCTTTGATCGGGAAGCAGTTTTACTAGGATGTTAAAAAATTCCAGTAACATATCGCTCACTCCTTCAACATCATAAATAAAAAACGTCAATGTTGTGCATGTTTTCGGAATGCCCAGAAAATTTACATTAAACCCAGCAAAAGCGGCATATTTTTAACTAAATATTTACCCGCTACAGGGCTGAAAGTGTTGTTTTTGCATTTTGAAGAAAGGTATTTCTTGATTATTTTTTTAAATACACTAAATATTTTTCAAATGGAGAAAAAACATTCAGGTTTTACCTAAAAAGATCTGTTGCACAGTAAAAAGTTCAATAAGTGGCTTGATATTTATTTTTAATACATTGTATTGTATTTTTAAACTATAAAAACGATCTCCTGAAAAATCAAGTTTTTTTTTTACATATCGCTCACTCCTTTCAAGAACGTCATAAATCAAAATACTTGATTTTTCAGGAGAACGTTTTTAAAGTTTAAAAATATAATAGAATGTATTAAAAATAATTATCAAGCCACTTATTAAACTTTTTACTGTGCAACATATTATTTTAGGTAAAACCTGAAGGTTTTTTCTCCATTTGAAAATTATTTAAGATATTTAAAAAAATAATTAAACAATACCTTTTCTTCAAAATGCAAAAACAACACTTTTTGCCCTGTAGTGGGTAAATATTAAGTTAAAAATATGCCTCTTTTGGTGGGATGTAGTACATTTTCTGGGCATTCCGAAAACATACACAACTGAAAATTTACGATTTTTGATTTATGACGTTCTTGAAAGGAGTGAGCGATATGATGTTGTTGAAAGGAGTGAGCGATATATTACATATTTTGTTTAGGAATCACACATTACATATCACATGTTCCTCTGTGAGAAAATACAAGATGAGTTTCTTTTGAAAATTGTTATTGTATTGAATGTCATATTCAAATAGGTTCACCATAATTGGGCGGCAGTGCTGGTAGAAAACACTCAAAATGTCACTTACATGCTCTACTACTCTGTTTCTCAAGTCATTCCATCTTTTTTCACCATCCTCAGTCGAGGCCTCGAAAACAGGGGTAGCTCTTAGGGTTTTCTCATACTTGGTACAGAGTTGATCCCATCTGATGAGTTCGGGATTAATGAATAATCTTAATAACTCTCTAGAACAAAAATAAGTAAACAAGTTATATTAAAATATTAAATAAAAAAAATAAAAAAAGTTAAATAAATCAAATGCATATCTTTCTTTCAAACCTTTTCCATCCATATACATATGTAAAATAAAAAAATGGTAATTGACACACTTGGATTTGCCCTTAAATATTTGTAGATTTTTTTTATTTTTGGTTACGTGCTTTTACAATAACATATATTTCAATGTTCTTGTGATTAAATTTTCCACACTTAAAAGTAAAAACAAAGACTAACGCTTTTAAGACGAAAATAAATTTCCAAAATAGGCGCATTATATCAATGAATTATATTTATAAAAGGATGAGTCTTTAACGGATAACACCGAATAAGTAAAAAAAAATGTTTTTTAAAAAAAATATATAAATATTGATTGTAGTTAGGCAAAGATATAACATGAATATTAAAATGGCGGCAATATAATCAGAAATGACAGACAACATTATCAGATGGTTCAGTTTAAATATGCCCACTCGACAAACTTAAAAGCTTTTATATGGTCAGTAATAACAAGACTCTAAGTTGCTAGGTTTTATCCCACTCTACCTACAACTTGATAACTATTTTCACAACACAAGTTGATTAGACATAGTGGGAACAGTGACATGGTTGCCATTATGAAGATATAAAATGGATTTCATTGTGGCTAAAACATATTTGTTATCTAAAATTTTGACAAAAAATTAGTACGATCATAGTATGATTTGGTTATTTATTCTCAACATTTGTGGTTTCGATTTCTAAACATTTGCTAGTAATTGAAACTCTATAGGGATTACTGAATACAGAAGCGTGCTTTACTCATTACATCTTGTGAGAGTTAAAATTGTATATCAGCAATTCATCATTAATATTATGCAATCCAACTATAAGAGGAAAAATTATATTACGATAAATAGTGGCATTTGACAAAATATAGATATTTGTATTGTCTTAGTTACTTGTAGACGGGGAGCTCCTCCAATTGCTTATCAGCGACGAGGCGGTGCGTGAGGTCAGCCTGCTCGTTGTCATACGGTGCCAGCAGCAGGTACAGAACGGCGCCCACCAGCGTGTCGGGCCCGCCGATGGTGCCCAGGGCGCGGTAGTGCCGGCACACCGACAGGTATGACCCGCTCTGCTGGTCCACAGCGATCATCAGTCGGTAGAACTTCTCCTTCATCTCCTGGAAGGCAACTTCATGATTACTATACTGTACTTTTCTGAAGGTGGAGACTGACCAGAGTATTTCGTTGTAACATAACGTCGTAACATCGCTCGCGGCGAGCATCAACGAGCATCCGAAACTATGGATGGAGCGCTCGCCTCGGTGTACTGACTGCCTGAATGTTCGCATCGTAACATGTTACGTTGCGACGAAATGCTCCGGTCAGTCTCCACCTTAATGATTAACATGATTTGAAAATCTAATTTCACCTAATACATAAAACATTTACGGCTGTAACGTTTCTTAGCATCGGAATGCAAGTGTTTTATTTGCAAAAAGATATGGGATTATGATCTTCAAAGTTCAATGTATTGTTACCATATTCCCATATACAAACTTGTTATGAAAATAGAAAGCTTACCAACTGACATTAAAATATGATGAAAGCAAGTGCTATCCTGGATAAAATTAGACTTAAGGATATCAGTAAATGCAACACTATTGTGTTGCATTTACTGATATATTTCTCAATATTTCTCAATTTTTAATATTTATTAACATGGAAAAATGAAAATATTCTGTTAAGAAAAATTAGCCTTGTGATTACCCCCTTCACAATTTACTTATAATATTACAGTTTGTGACTTTGTACATGAGATACAATTAGTATTTTTATACAAATTGGAAAACCTTATAACCACAGATAAAAGTATATACACTATGTATATATGTACCAGAAAAGTTCAGTACATCTACTTAACAGGTTTATATGTATTTACTTACACATGTACATGGCTCACGTTCATCCATTGTACTTTATGTGTATTGCTCGACAATTTATTGACAATTTCATTGTTACATACATTGCGCTTCATTTAAAAAATAAGGTTTCTATGTATATTGTTATATCATTGACTGATGCTATGACATAATACAAATAACCAAAATAAATCATAACACATTCATGGCTTCTTCACTTTTATATATTGTAGTCGGATAAAAAAGAGAGCTCAATAGCAATTTTTAACCTTTTTGCCACGACCATGTTAATATGTATCACATATCCACACTTGCGAAGCTTGCGACATGAAATGTTTGTCCTTTCAAGTATGGTACTTCTTTTAATAGCCAAAGTCAAGAGTGAAGTGTAGAGAGATATTTTTGTGAAAGCTTTCTCTGCATGTTTCAATCTCTTGATTGAAGAATCATGACAAATGGGAATGTCTTTTTTTATTAAAAATTAAAAATTATCTTATCTCTAATATATTGTGGCCGGACAACGAAGCATGAATATTTTCTTCTTCTTACTCTTATTCGCATCCAATGATGCCTAAGGTTTTACCTTGATCGTTAATTAGATTATAGGGGTGGTCAGTCTTGTAATTCAGGTACCACCAGTCCAGGATGATATTAGATTACAATAAATTATATCTATTTCAATAACTCTAGGAATCAAATCCAGGAACTCCGACACAGTACGGCTGTCCAAACTCAAAACACAGTCAGGGACTTTTTTTGTAGTAGGTTTTTGTGCATTTTTGGACTAAGTAGATTCTACTTAGTCCAAAAATGCAAAAAAAAAACGTACTACAAAACAATGTCACTTACTGTGTTTTAAATTTGGACAGCCGAGTAGCTAAGTACAGTAACCACTACTCTCTGAAGGAAGACAAACACCTACATTAATGTCTATCCAGCAGTAAAATGGTTCCCAACACAGATTCAAATAAAAACATATTTAATTAGTTAGAAGAAACCAAAAAACCACTTAATGATCTATAAACCTTGTACATAATAAGCAAGGTAAATGAAAAATGAAGGTCCCATCTTAAAAATCTTTAAAACAAGCAGTTAAATGGTTAATATATTTTTTTAAATTAATGTTTTACTTAGTAAATACCACTATTTCTTAAAATCTACTGTGATACGTGTTTCGATGCATTCCGCATCATTTTCAAACACCGTATTACGGTGTTCGAAAATGATGCGGAATGCATCGAAACACGTATCACAGTAGATTTTAAGAAATAGTGGTATTTACTAAGTAAAACATTAATTAAAAATGGATAGATTTTACCACAAAGTGACTGTCGAATCAATTAATGAAAAGGTTAATATATTTTTAGATGGGACAGTAAAATAAGTGATTTGTAATAAAGATGATACATATAAGCGTACATATATATATTTATAGTATACCTTTGTTTTTTCATCTTCAAAGAATTTGGTGTTTATTTTCTTGGAAATGATTTGAGTACGAACATAATCCTTGATTTCTAAACAGAGGCGCATCTGCTCCAATATCAGTTCTACTTTCTCTTGTTTTTCCATTGATCCATATGTCTCCACCTGCGTAACAAAAAGTATTAATGCGAATGATATACCAGATATTCATATTGGTGGACTTATACAATGCTTCCCAATCTATAATCTTCCAAATTAAACAGTTACAAGATGTAAAATGTAAAATAATCATAAAGATATTCTGAGGATTCAACGAGAGCTTCTCTTTAAATGTTCATCACCCTGAAAGCGATTGATAATAATCATGCAAGTTCCTTATCCACACCCAATGGTGCACAGGGCACTGTATTATATAAGAGGGTCAAAACAAATATTTGTGATTTTTCAGTATAAAATTTATTAAATATGACCCTGGACTGGTACCTGAAGCGGAAGGCTGATCACCTTTCCTTCGTGTATTTAACGATCAAGATAACACTGCTTCTATATGATGCAGTGCCCTATGCACCATTGGGTGCGGATAAGTGTTAGAAGAAGAAGAAATTTCTGTGTAATGTAGGTCAATTTGGAGTGCATTTTTTAAGTTTATTATGTAGATCTAATATATTTGTCAAGTACGGTAGACAAGCGTGCTGAGTATTCGGTAGTGTAAAGGCAAAAGGGTATATCTGTCTCAGACCAAATTTTACAGGAGAGTAATAACAAACTTGTGAAATTAAATAACTAACTTGTTTTATGTATTTTCAAATGAACACATCTCAATAAAACTAAATAAATATTGCAACTACAGCTATATCCTTTTGCCAGATTATGGAATACACTATTTGAGACATTTTGTGAAACAAACTTAGAAAGTGAAAAATTTGACAGATATACCCCTTTGCCATTACACTACGGAGGTGGACATAGTAACATGGTAATAGACACGTAAGTTAGCAACCTGCAACTCTTGTATGATCTTGGCGGCCTCAGCGACATTATCTTCTCCTTCCCTTATCTTGGCCAGCTTGTGTGTGAGACGGGCTCTCTCCACTTCCACATAGATCTTCCCCTCGGTGACACTCCTCAGCGTCTCTATCAGCTTGATTTGTGTCTCCTTGTCGGGAGTCTTGTCTACGTACAGACAGCATTCTTGGACCATCTTCACCACGGCTTGTTTTAGTTGCGACCTGAAAGTTACATGTTTTATAATTAAAATGTAACTTTGTTTTAAAATCACTATAAATATTTTATTATAAGTTAATTGTAATGTCTACCGGTTTCGAAGCTAACCGCTTCCTTATCAAGACTGATTAATACGAAGCTAACAGCTTAATAAAGAAGCGGTTAACTTCGAAAACGGTACACATTATAATTAAGTTATAATAAAATATTCCTAGTGATTTTAAACAAAAGTTACATTTCAATTATAAAATGGAAAATCACAAAGTTAGTGCTTCAAATATAAATATTGCTATTATTTTTATTTTAAATATACATAATATCATCAAAAAGGTTTCACTGATAATTTACTTCCTAGTAAATTATCTTTTTGACAAAAAAAAGTGAAGCAACTGTATTTATGTTGGTATTCTTCAAAAACTATAGTATAAGATTATTTCATGTTTCTTCTAGACAACCATGTGCAAGTATAGTTATGCCCTTTCCATTATTGGTATTCTCCTTTTCCTACTTTCTATTTCTCCTTCATTTACTTTCCCATATTACAGTAGTTTTCTTCACTCTGAGCTCCTTCACTTACTTCATCTATATCCTTTCAAATACATTCCTCTTCTAGATCTGAGAATCTGGAGCTCCGGATTGATAACTTGCTTTTGTATAATTAACGATCAAGTTAACATTGTGTCAATCTGACAAGAGTGCCTTATGCAGCATTGAGTGAAGATAGGGATGAAAAAAGAGGAAAATATTTTTCTAAATGAGAAGCATGATTGATTTATTTGTGTGATTATTGTACTGAGTTCAAAATATATATATTTTTTTAAACGCAATAAAAAGTTAAAACAAATGTCGCAAATATATTTGTAGACCGAAATTTCGTATAATGAAGAGCAATTTTGAGTATATTTTTAAAGTTTTAAAATTATTATGTAGATTCTAGATTTTGAGTAGAATAGTAAAGTTTCTAAAAATAAAAATAACATGAGAAAATAAATACCTGCGCTTAGCCAGCAATGCAATGTGGTCATTAAGTGACACCCAATCCTTAGCGTCATAACAGATTTGAACAATTGCCACTAGAACTCGGGATGTGGAGACCATATCAGCACCCTGAGATAAAAAGTATGGTTAAAAATCATCAGCGAAAAAAAGCGCAGTACATACTTAACAAATCACATTTGAATATCTATCCACTCCAGAGGTTTGTTAGACGATGTAAAATATACTTGTTGGGTAATATATCCAAAATAAAACCAGGTTTGTTGGATTGAATTCTACATTTATTTATGTATATGTTAATACGTTACGTGTTTTGTCTTCTTAGGACATTATCAAACACATTTGTCACAGTGTTTTATATACCTATATATATATAAATATATGTATAAATATTAATGTTAGATAATGTCCTAAGAAGACGAAATGCGTCACGTATTAACATATACATAAATAAATGTAGAATTCAATCCAACAAACCTTGTTTTGTTTTGGATATATTACCCAACAATTCAATATGGAATTCTACCAACTGTCTGCAGTTACAATAAATAAAATATGCTTTTTAGGTTATGTACTGAGTGTGTAAACAGAACGTCAGAAGACAGACTTCCACGTATCGCCCTTCAAGGAAACCCTGAAGGACGTAAACCCCCAGGCAGACCTCCAAAAAGGTGGAGACATGGCTGGGAGTCAACATCCCAAGAGCGACAGGCTGAGGCACAAACAGATCTTCAGGATCTATGAAAAGAAGAAGAAAAAAATGTACTTACTGTTCTGGTCTGCTTCTCAAGAGCCAACAGTTGGTCAAGGGCATCAGGAACTTTTCCCTTTGCCGCTAATTCCTTGCACGTGGGAATTTTATCATCACAAGTTTTGCTGTAGTCCACCTTTGAGAAAATATTATGAAAATATAAATTAATCAAGAAGTGAAGGACTTTGTTGCTATTGCATACTAAAAAATTGTATAGTCATGGCAATAAAAATTAGGATATATGCTATTATTTTTGGCATCTCAACATAGATGAAGAAGAATATGAAAGTATAAGTCTGGGCATTTACGGAGCTTACGACCGTCATAGGCTGGTTTATGATCACTTTACACACGTGTAACATTCACCAATTCTACCCATGATTGACAACCACACAATATACTTAAATTCTCGGAAGTTCTATAATATACGATTCAATTTTGAAACATTGTACAAGAATCACTAGAATTTTCAAGAGAGACGTTTATTGGTGAGATGAAGAAGCTTTTTTATAGAGCAGAAACTCTTATATTTGTATGTGAGGTCCGAATCTAAGATTATAATCACATGCATGAAAAACGCCAATAATAATAAAAAAGCTTAGATAATCCAGATTTGTGAACAAGTATTTGGAAATGTTGTTAAGATATATGCTACTGAACACATTGTCGTCAGGCGGTTTTTTTATCAACCCCGACCCTTATTAGTATACTAATTAGGGTCGTATACTAATAATAAGTAACCGCAAACCCAATTCCGATCTGAACAATGTTTTATTGGCATCTCTCGCGCTCTACCAAAAGTAAGCAAATAGAACGCTTAAAAGCGTCTCCCGCTCTCTACTAACAGTATGTAAAAGACGCTTTTAAACGTTTCCTGCAAATAATGTGTCAATATGTTAGAGTAGATGCTGTATAACATTGTCTTTAAAATTTATTAATTTATTCATAAAATGAAATATTTGAAAAAATGTTTTATAGGCATATAAAATTACATATTGTCGCTGCGTATTAAATTTGGCGAATATGTAACGAGAAACATGTTTGTCGTGTGAGCATGAGCATAGGAGGAACGTAGTTGTTATGTGAGGTACCTTATAATAACAGTGCCTTCTTTTAGCCACATGAACAGAAGTAGTGAACACAGATATGAGAATAAAATAAAATAGAGATATGTTATTTCAGACATTATGATCATTGATTAAAAAAAGAAAGAAATGTCCTTTGGACCGTTGTCCACCAATCAGGGGATCCATAACTACCATGTGTATTATATACACAATATGTAACAGTATAGTAAAAACGCAAAGTTATGTGAGAGTTTAATACGCAAAACTGCATAAACACGGGAGACAATTATGTAAACACTTTTGCGTGATATCTCCACAGATCTATCTGTCTATCCACATAGAGGTTTTAAGTAATCATTGCAATATGTAGTTTTGTAGTTATCTAACGTGTATTTTAATCTTTTGAACAACATACTTTTCTTGGGGTTTTTGTTGTTTATTTAGTGTATTCGTGTTTGTTCATATTTTTTTTGGTCAGTTAAAAGGCAATTGCACGTATTATTATCATCACATTAATCATAGAAATATAGACATAGTTTTTGATAAAATGTCTCCTCAGTATTTGGGCACCTTACGTATACATGGCAATTTACCGATGTTGTTCTGCACTTCCATACAAAACCGGATAAAGGATAATATTAAGGTATTAAAGCTGAGCTATACCGCAGTAGGATGGGACAAATGGAGATCTGTCAATTTGCTACTACTAACTGTAAAACGGTGTCTTGACGAAACTTACTTCCATTTTAATAATTTTTCCGCTTGCGTCCAATTCCCCCATGTCTCCGTTAACAGCCATTGTGGAGCTGTAAAATAAAGAAATATTTATTCTACGGTAAAATAAAGAAACAAAGCAAAATACTATCATACATGACAAGCAATTTTTGAATAATATAACCTAAAAACTGACAACATACATTCCCTAAAAAAGATAATATGTACCTCTGTTTGAATTAAACCTTAGAGTTTTCGGTAAATTAAAGAAGTTCCCAGCACAATTTTAAAGAAAGCAGATGACAATCCGAAAATATTTCAGTTCACGAAACAACAAGACAGATCACCGCTTGGCTAGAATATTTTTTATGGCCATTGAAGGTGTGTTCGATTATGTGAAATATAAAATATTGTTCGTATATGCACTTATTTAAGGGATCGCAAATAAGCAATTTGCGTGCCGAATAATGACACCACAATGACAAATAATTATAAAACCGAGTCCATGAACTGTAGCTAATTTCAAAACATCTTTTTTATTCTCTCCAATAACATGGCTGTCCCGCATATTATACTTCTGTGGTCAAATTGTCAATAATATATATAAAAAAAATTAACTGGGCGTGCTCGTGATTTGGAATTGAGTAACTTGGTTTTTAATTTCTTAAAGATTTTTTTTAAAATCTAAATTTCAATGATTTTTAAAATTACATTTTGTTTCGATTTTTGAGGACTAAATTCAATTTTCATATTTTATTTTTTAGTTTCCATAGTCATAAAATGACGAGAGAATTATTTGAGGTTTTGTTAAAAACGTCAATTAATGTCATTTTTATGAAACATTTCATAATAAATAAATAAATATTTACTTAGTTTTCTGATAAACTAAGTAAGTACATGAATCACAAAAAGTCCCAGTAACGATTTTTTAAATAACTTAAATTACCCAATACCAAATTACAAAAATATTAAAGATTTCAGTTAATCGAGTTGATAAGTTTGTTGACTAAGAAATCTCAATCTCATAGATCTGGGAATATTTGAGTCATGATATACAAAAAAATATAGTAACTTAAAACGAAAAGAGTAAATCCATTCAGAAGTAAGTAAAGGTAAAAGCTATAAAACTTATAAAGTTGAGGCCGAAGTGGGGTCATGATAAGCGGTGTTGCATAAGCTTTAACTTGATTTCGGAGGCGTTGTAAATGTACCACAAAGTATCGTCAAACAATATCCAACAAACGAATTTATTGTATTCATATGACATTAGTGAAGCTCGAGTTGAGAACAGGTATATGAATGGGAAAGGAAATAATGGAACGATAGTAGGTTAGAAAAGGAAAAAAAGCAACAACGGGAAATGCACTCGGGGTTGCTTACACCCATTCAAACCAGCTTGTTTAAGTTGATGTGTATAAGTCCCATAAAATATTTGATTGAAAATATTGTTCTTATACATACACTAACAACAAACTCAGCTTTCCTCTTTATTTCATAACAGTGACATTTTTATATATACACAAGATGACGTTTAACTTTTGCTTGGATTTTCCATGAAATCATCATGAAAGGGCGATAAAAGGTCCCCCAGTCAAAAAATATAACTAATAGTTAAAAGCGAATTAAAGATCTGGAAAGAATTTTCCGATTCCAAAATATTTTTTATTTTACATGCTATTTTTTTTATCGTTGCTTCTAGGAAAAAATAACATTCCACTTTGTCATCAACAGTAAATTATGGAACACAGTTCACCATAGAAATTCTTAATCGACAGGCCCAAGCTGGAAATTGAATTATACAGCCATTTTGTTTATTTTCACATGAATAGAAGTGTCTTTTCCGCCGTAAATTTTAGTGCAAATAGCGATAAAGAGTTGCAGAATACTCGGATAAGTGAAGTGAAATGATACACATTATTTTTAAAGGCAAATACATGTGGTAGACACCAGATTCCCTCAAAAAGAGGGTTGGGAAATTTGCAGACATTGGGCGCACCGCAAGCAAACACTTTGTCAAAGTGACCACCTCATCCGCCAACAAAAATAACCAACAAAACTCTTATTTTAAATCTTCAAATCGTATAAATCAGAATCATTTAAGTCGTCCGCACAAAAAGTCTAAAGGACAAAATCCTCTGGCTTTAAAGGTAATAAATGTTTCGCTTTTTTTTATTTTCGAGATACCACATTCCATGCATGAAGTGTGGAACGTAATTCCGCATTTTTGCGTTATAAAGGTATTTTTGTCAAATGTGGACTATAGTTTGATGTTTGATCGTGTCGAATATTAAATTGGATGTGTTTAATATTTAGGACGTTATAGATAGTTCTGGGCGAAGTTCCCCGGTGGCGCGCCCGGCTAATATGAACCACTCGCCTGCCGCTGACAGGCAAACCGACAATGTCAGCCAGGTTGAGGAAATGGAAACACAAGAAGGTCAGTGCCCATCTGCTTTTATTTCTTGAAAATTATGTGCTGGGGTGATAATTTTTCCAATATTTGATTTGATTACTTTTTTAAAGCCTAGTACTTGGAACAGTTCTTATTTTAAACACAAAAAATTCCATTGTTTTCATTTTGTTCAAATATGTATTGTCATTTGTCATACATTTTTATTTGTTTTTGGGTTAAGTAAAAAATAATTGCTATTTATTTTTTCCTTTGTTGTTGAAATGCTAATGCTTATCAACATCTGGCTTATCAATATTTCCCAAGAAGAATGTGTTCTGTCTTATGACAGCCTGCAGGTAAATATTGAGTTTGCACCAAATTATCTTTAGCATTAAAAATATATATATATTTTATATTTTGTTCAATTAGAGATTCAAATGAAACCAACCTTTGTAAATAGTTTCTATCCATCATGTTAATGAAAAAAAAAACTTAATGGATTTATTAAAATATTTAATAAGACAATTTCTCATGTCTACCTCCCTATTTAACCGTCTGCAGGACACTTGACTTGACATAGTTTAATCAGGAGACGGATTGATAGATTAGTCTCATATATTCAAATGGTAGCATTAAAATTCGTTTTTTTTATATTAACAAGTCAGAATTTATGCTTTAGACCAGGGATTTTCAATTTAGTTTAAAACACATTTTTGTTATTTCTTACCATTTATTGTGCAATATTGAAATAAATATAAAAACCTTCCTGCATAATCAAAATTGTATTTTTTAAGCTAATGACATAAGTAAAACGTTAGTTGATACAATTTTATTTGCCTTAATTCAGTTTGTTATCTCTTCATTTTTTTTTCTGCTATCTCTTGATTGGATATCTTAGTTCAATATCCGGGGATGGAATATCAATGCTATAACAATTAAGATGTCAATATTTTAGTTGTCTCAACTTGATTTGAAACACATATCGTTCCTTTTTATATGAAAGAAGATGGAAGTGTGAGCATCTCAGGTGTATATTATATTATATTGCTAACAATGAAGATGGTTAATTGTTCTCTTTCTCCAATAGAATTAAAGTTAAACTTATTGACCAATATGATATAGGATTCAAAATTTCATTCATTGATTCGGCAGTCACTTTGTGGTAAAATCTTTCCATTTTGATTTTTTTTTCAAAATGGATAGACCATCAATAGATTTGGATAGATTTTATCCATTTTGAAAGTTTTACTTACTTATACCACTATTTCTTAAAATCTACTGTGACACGTGTTTCGATGCATTCCGCATCATTTTCATACGGTGTTTAAAAATGATGCGGAATGCATCGAAACACGTGTCACAGTAGATTTAAAAAAATAGTGGTATTTACTAAGTAAAATTCAAAATTCATAATTTCAGTCCAGAAAGTAACCAGTACATTGCTTGTACTTGTAATTTAAGTCTGTCTCGCATATAGTTATCTGGGTTTCGCTCTGTTCTAGTGGAGACAATAGACACCTTGACGGACACGGGAGGCGGGGACATAACAGACCGAGGACCCAACGGCCAGGTCATGATGGGCCCGCAGAATCAAGATGTGGCCGGAGCGGCTATCCAGGTTACTTTCCATACTTATTGCACCCCATTAACCGGTACTTTGCCTTGAGCGCGTTTTCGCGCTTTTCAATGCCATGCTCCCCAGGCCGGTCATACAAAATGAGCGTGTAAACGCGCTCATCTTTATGCTTGTTTCTAGCCTACATCAAGCACTTATTTTCATTATTTTAAATAGGAACACATATGTACTTATTTAATATCATGCAGTGTACATATTTGATAAGTCTTCGTAATATACATTAACCCTTTCTGGTCCCCCAAAATTAAAAAAAAAATCTAGGTAGACAGTTACATTCCAATTGGAACAAAATCTTTTGTCCTCTGCCCCACATACTATTGCAATAGATACGAGTGACAAAAATTTAAGCTTGGAATTTAAATAAATAATACTAATGATAAAAAAATGTCAAATAACATCCGACATGGGACCTAAGAGGAAAAAATCGATGTCAAATGAGATTCGACATTGGACCAGTAAGGGTTAAATATATAAACAAAAAAAAAGTAACGATATACTCTGCTTAAAATGTTACGGCCTACCGGTAATGGCCTTACTAATTAATACCTCCTGGCACTCAAAGAGTTAAATAGACTTCCAACTCAAAAACCCAAATTTTTATGAGACCCGAAAAACTAATTGCCCATAATATGTAATTGAAGTTTCTTGGAGCAATATTGATACAAAACAGAAAAATTAGGGAATATTTGTTTTTTACAGTACTAATATCTCTATTTCTATGAATAATTTTAAAAACACATTCGAGGCAAAAAATCACTGATTGAGAAATACCACATTTATATAAGTGTCAGTGGAGTACATTACGCTCTAATCTGCACCTTGTTCCATTTGATGAGAGCAGCCATACAAACCATACAATTCTAGCCACTGAGCTACAAAAATGTATTACATGTATATAATAATAATGTTAATCTTTTGTAGTACATACTACAGTCATCGCTTTGGGATGACCATCTAGTAAAATATTAGTATTTCTGCCTTTCCGAAAAAAGACTACCATGAAAGTTAACGAGTCATATTGTGGAATATAAACATACTTTTCCTTTCATCAGTTCCACAGTCATAGCTTTGGGATGACCAGCTAGTAAAATATTAGTATTTCTGCCTTTCCGAAAAAAGACTAGCATTAAAATTAACGAGTCATATTGTGAAATATAAACATACTTTGCCTTTCATCAGTTCCACAGTCATCGCTTTGGGATGACCAGCTAGTAAAATATTAGTATTTCTGCCTTTCCGAAAAAAGACTAGCATTAAAGTTAACGAGTCATATTGTGAAATATAAACATACTTTTCCTTTCATCAGTTCCACAGTCATCGCTTTGGGATGACCAGCTAGTAAAATATTAGTATTTCTGCCTTTCCGAAAAAAGACTAGCATTAAAGTTAACGAGTCATATTGTGAAATATAAACAAACTTTTCCTTTCATCAGTTCCACAGTCATCGCTTTGGGATGACCATCTAGTAAAATATTAGTATTTTGCCTTTCCGAAAAAAGACTAGCATTAAAGTTAACGAGTCATATTGTAAAATATTAACATACTTTTCCTTTCATCAGTTCCCAATAGTGGCTTAGGATACTGCATTGGTTTGCTACATAGATATTTTATTAAAAAATCACTCAATTTCTTCTAGATTTGTTACAAACATTAATCCACATTGATGATGTATGGGATTATCATTTTAAAGTTTGTGAAAAACAAATGACATGTTATAAAATTAGGTATTGTCCCTATATGTCAACTTCGATGTATACTTTTGTAAACTACAAATTGCAGTTAGCAGAGTTTTGGTTTCAAGAGAACATAGAATAGTATAAAAAATAGGGGTGGATACGCAATTGTCAGAAATATAGAAATGCTAGTAGAAATTAAATAATTAAAAAAAAAATTGTGTACAACATTTTGAGTGTATCCAAATAGTTGTTCAAGTATTTGGACACACTCAAAATGTTGTAAATAAATTAACTGGTCAAATTATAAGCTAAAAATAATAAAATGATATTTTCTGGCGTTTCTCATGTATGTGATTATAATACAGGATTCGGACTTCACATACAATTGAAAGAGTTTCTGCTTAATAAAAAGCATCTTTCATCTCACAATAGATGTCTCTAGTGAAGTTCTAGTGATTCAAGCACAATGTTTCGAAATTGGATCATGTATATTTAGAACATCCAAGAATTTTGTCTAGAATTTTCACTCATGAATTACATACATGAAATTATAGTAACTTAAAACATAAAGAGTAAATCCACTCAAGAGTATTCATAGGCTATGAAACTTAAAAAGTTGAAGCCTGAGTAGGGTCATGATAAGCGGTGTTGCATAAGCTGTAGCTAGATTTCAGAGTCACCTGGACATTAGGTAATTAAAAAAAAAAATGATTAGTGTGGTTGTCAATCATGGGTAGAATTGGTGAATGTTACACATGTGTAAAGTGTTCACTTAAACCATCCTATGATGGTCGTAAGCCCCGTAAACACCCAGACTTCCATATTCTTCCTCATGTATTTTGAGATGTAAAAAAATAATATGAATATATTTGTGTAATTGAATTGTTAGGATGCGGAGATGGCCGATGTGGAGGCCCGCGCAGACGCCACCTTCCGGTACAAGGTGTACAACTTCAGCCAGGTGAAGGAGTCGGTGCTGTCGCCGCCGTGCTATGTCCGCAACCTGCCCTGGAAGATCATGGTCATGCCGCGCCAGACTCTGCCCGACAACCGCCACCAGAAGTCCCTGGGCTTCTTCCTGCAGTGCAACGGGGAGAGCGACTCCAACAGCTGGTCCTGTTACGCTATCGCCGAGCTCAAGTTGCTCTCCCACAAGCCCGACACGGAACCGTTCGTCAGGAAGATTCAGCATCTATTTTATTTGTGAGTTTTCCTTCTGTGCCCATAATTGTGTTTAACCTTCAATTTACAACATTTCAAGTGTGTCCAAATACTTGTTCACAAATCTCCAACTAGGAGTTATTTTTCATATTATTTTTGAAAGAGTTTCTGCTTAACAAAAAGCTTCTATCATCTCACAATAGATGTCTCCAGTGTCTTTGTTTCTATTTTCTACTTACTATTCTCCCTCCATTCACCTTCTCACACCGCGGTAATGTTCTTCATCTTGAGGTTTTTCATATACATCATCTGTATCCCATCAAATACATTCGGCTAGCTTTCATATAACTGACTATCACATTAACACTTCATCAATCATGCGGTGTTAATGAATGAGTCAGTGTTGACCGTTGCTAGTCCGTATGTTTGGAGCAGGTCAAACCTATTCAGCATTAGGGATCCCGCAGTGATACTTGTTTGAGATCATAGTGGATTTATAGCTTCAATCTGCTACTACCATTCGAGAAAATATATAATTTTGTATTTTGTTTGACAGTAAAGAGAATGATTGGGGCTTCTCTCACTTTATGGGGTGGAATGATGTACTGGATCCAGAGAAGGGTTATGTGAAGGATGACACCATCACTCTGGAAGTGCACGTGTCAGCTGAGGCTCCTCACGGTGTCTCCTGGGACTCCAAGAAACATACCGGATATGTTGGTAAGTCTATATACATACTATGTTTTTTGTATAATTTAAGTGAGAATTTAAACAATGGTATTGTTTGATAATACTTTGGAATGGCGAACTTCTATTAGGACTGAACTTGGATGGGTTTTGGTTATGCTTCTCCCCTCAAAACCCCTGTACTATCAGTTATTGCCTTGTGGCAGATTTAAAATAGTTTTTTGATGTTTTGGAGAAGGTGTTGAAATAACAGGGAAAATTTCATTAAAAACAAAAAATATTTATGATTCTAAAATTAGCAGTCTGTAGAGTACCAGCTAGCACCTAAGGAACCTGGGTTTAGTTCCTAGCTGGGTTTTACACAGCATATAGGTGTTTTATCAACCCGAATCCATTACTGCAGATAAAGAACTTGAATTAGTAATGTGTCGATCTAGTACCTTGTTCAATATTTACATTTTTGTTGATTAGGTCTGAAGAACCAAGGGGCGACATGCTATATGAACTCACTACTCCAAACTCTTTACTTTACAAACCAACTACGGAAGGCTGTATACAAGATGCCCACGGAATCTGATGACAGTACGCGCTCTGTCGCTCTGGCCCTCCAGAGGGTGTTTCACGAGCTCCAATTCTCCGATAAACCCGTGGGCACCAAGAAGCTGACCAAGAGCTTCGGGTGGGATACTGTGGATTCCTTTATGCAGCACGATGTCCAAGAGTTTCTCAGGGTAATTATGAGTGAATATTATTAATCTCCCAAACATCTGCACTCTGTGACCCTATGCCTCTAAATGAGGACGAGCTAAATGTAAATATCTCACCTCTTAATCTACCCAAGAGTCTTGTTTGTTTTTAGGTGTCATTTGTTTCAATTACATCTTTTTAAAATGTTTTGTTTGATTATTTTCAGGTGTTATTGGATAAACTAGAAAGCAAGATGAAGGGAACGTGTGTGGAAGGAACTGTCCCTAAGTTATTTGAAGGGAAAATGACGTCATATATCAAGTGTAAAAATGTCAACTGTTCGAGTACGAGGCTTGAAACATTCTATGACATTCAACTCAATATAAAGGGAAAGAAAAATAGTAAGCAATTATCATTAAATTTACCAGATCACTTTAAAAAAAAAGTTTTATTTATATGTAACGAACTGAAAATTGTGAAATCACTTCATATTTTGGGAATTAGTGCAGTAATCTGGTTTCTCATTTGCAAGGTGGCATGCTGCCAATATTGCAGTATGCAAATTTAGATATTTCAAAGAGATGCTATTTTGCACAATCCTGCTTTGTTCTCGCCGCATATCTACCAATAAAACACTCGATAAATGTATAATATGAGAATGTTAGTTTCTAAACCCCTTAAAATGGCTTAGAGCAATATTTACTTAATTATAATATCCTCACATGACCCTGGTAATCATTCGGCTGGTTGAGGGTTTTTTTTGTAAGTAAATTGTTACAGGCAAATTAAAAGAAATATGTTTCATTAATATTGTTACTAACGTTTGCAATTTATTAATGCTATAGTTATTAGTGGCACCGTAATGACAAAGTTGTCAATATATTTATAAAAACCGCTTATATTTTTAAAAATATTTTAATTTTGAAAATCGCTATCATAAATAAGTTTATTACAGTGGATTTGTCAACACTTATATTAAAGGTAAAACAAAATCTAATATAACTATGAAAAACTAAAGAAAACATAAGTTCAACCGACATCGGTAGTTCCAATCCCTTAACTGAGGATATTCTACTACACTGTTAGGCAGTTTAGTTAAGTTTTTTAAATTAATTTCCATTTGACCGATGCCATTGATGTGCGACTGATCAAATGAGCCTGGAAAGGGAGATATTGCTAATTTAAATTTGATTTTTTTCAGTCGATGAATCGTTCAAGGACTATGTGTGTACAGAGAACTTGGAAGGCGACAACAAGTACGATGCCGGAGAGCATGGACTCCAGGAAGCGGAGAAAGGAGTCATATTTGCATCCTTCCCTCCTGTCCTCCACTTGCACTTGATGAGATTCCAATACGACCCTCTCACGGATTGTTCCATTAAATTTAATGATAGGTAATTTATTTTTTTCTAGTTCATGTTTTGTTAAATAAAGGATTTGTTGACTCACTGTCACAGTATGAAATGTTTGTAGTTACGTACATGATGTTGTGTTTTGTGTGTAAAATTTATAAATTTAAGGAATGCTGTCGAAATTCCAGTGAGTATGTGAATATTAACACACTAAGGACGGGTGTTTTTTACGCCTGCGGACTGCTGGTGACGGGATTTGATAATTATGTACATATGGTGAAGACCTTAACAAAGAGATCGGTACAAAATATTCAAATAAAAACATTAAATATGTAATTCCTTCTTTTCTGACTTTGAAATGAAGCCGGCGCAGAAGGTAAAAATACCCTTTCCATCCTTAAGCATCAATTGAACGGGCAAAAATACCTTACCCGTCCTTAGTGTGTTAATGCGTTAAACCGGGGTAATGTGGTAATGTATGGAGATGAAATGGAAATTTGATTTGAGAAAACAAAAGTAAGAAATGTGGTAATTTCTATAGTGAATTTTTTTTTTTGCAAAATAAATGGATGCACTGTTTCGTTATCAGGTTTGAATTTTACGAGCATATTAACTTGGATGACTATTTACAAGAGAAACCCTCCATCCCAGCGGACTACACTCTCCACGCTGTGCTGGTACACTCAGGGGATAACCACGGAGGTCATTATGTAGTCTTCATCAACCCTAAAGGGGACGGCAAGGTGATTATTTCTTCTTTACTGATTATACCTTTAATTACTCAAGTAAACTATATTTTTAAAAGTGTTTTAAAAGTTACTCTAAATATATACCAATTATTCAGCTGCTGGATTTTTTTTGGATTTCTCAGTATTTTTAGAATACCGGAATCAAATAAACATTGCAATATTAAATGAGAATTTTGCTTTGATAAATTACTACTGAATTGAATGTATAAACTTGTGTTTGACTTATTTTATTTGTCTCCTAGATGTAGTGGTTAGCGCATTATCTATCCGAGGATCAGTTCCTAGGAGGGTATGATAATGAGTGATTTTTTCTTTCTTTTTCCTGAAGTGCGTTGCTGATGCTACCTTTAATATAATGATCAGTTAACAATGTATCCTTAAATTTCATGATACATATATTCTTAAGAAGGAAGATAAAGTCGGGTACTTGCGGAAAGCTCAACGGGTTATGTGGGAATAAAAACTTTAAAAAAATTCATTCTCCCCCGCTTATTTTATTTTTTATTTAACATTTGTACAAACCTGTCCACAGTGGTGTAAGTTTGACGACGATGTGGTGTCACGCTGTTCTAAGCAGGAAGCGGTGGATCATAACTTTGGTGGACACGATGAAGACATGGCACTAACAGTTCGTCACTGTACTAACGCATACATGTTGGTTTATATTAGGTAAGATTGATTTATTACATACTGCCTAGCGGTTTATAAATTACCCACTCGGCCAGTCGGCGGGTGAATAAATAAAGCGTGAAATGAGAAATAATCAAAAGTATATTTATTTCAGGGATTCACAATTAAAAAATGTATTACAAGAATGCACCCAGGCAGATATTCCTAGTGAATTAGCAGATAGATTAAATGATGAAAAACGTATAGAAATGGTAAGATTTTTTTCTGGATTAAATAATTTTCAATGCTTTATGAATAAAGAAATAAATAGTTGCACTCTGCAGATATGTCAATTTAAATTAAAACAATCCAAATTTTATAAAGATAAAATCCTATTTAATCTGGATATTATATGTAAAAAATAAAAAAATTCCCCCTTTTTATATTGCTGTTTATCCCATTTTTTTTTAATTTCTCCACCACTACTTGATTTTTTTCCTTTTATTTAAAAAAAAAAAAAGGTTTTTGATAGAACTATATATCCTTTCAGATTAGGAGAAAAGAGCGCACTGAGGCCCACTTGTACATCACGGTAAATGTTCTCTTGGAGGACGCCTTCATCGGGCATCAGGGCAATGATCTGTATGACCCGGAAAAGGCCAACTATCGAGTGTTCCGAGTGCAGAAGCAGTCCACCGTGGCCGAGTTCCTGGACATGCTCGCTGAGAGTTTCAAGTACCCCAAGAAGCACCTCAGGCCGTGGCCCTTCAGTGCGCGCTCCAATCACGTGAGTCCACTCATCTCAATTTTCCAGATTTTTGGCAAAGTACTCAAAATTGAGTGATACATAGGCTTTTCCAAACTTCCACTTGACTAGTTCTCTTTCACAAGATTTTATTATTTTTAGGGAAGATTCTTTTTTACAAAACTGAAATTATTGACTATTTTAGGTTTTAACAAAAATAAATAATATAGTATTACATGTGTTTTTAAGTCGTTAAGTTTGTTACCTGTTCTTTTGGGTACATAAATATAATCTTCTTCTAACCCGTATTCGCACCAAATAGCGGATGGGGCACTGCATCGTACTGACACAGTGTTATCTTAATCTTTACTTATACGAAGGCTTGCGTCTCAGGGTATTATTACATAAATAAAAGAGTAAAAAAAACACTTATATTTACCCCCCCTGCCCTGGGAATCGAACCCGGACCTCCAACATAGTAGCCAAATGCAGTTATTATTACACTATAGAGGCGGACTGATATATTGCATAGATTCAAGATTTGTATTTTATTTATTTTTCTTTCTATAATATGGATGACTTATATCAGTTGTACGAATGCCTCAGCAACTTGCAGAATATTTGTATAGCAGTCACTTATATTGGACCATGCCACACTAACTACCGATTCGTTGAAACTCATGAGCCACCCACCCCTGGTGCTTGCAGACCTGCCGCCCCACCTGCCTGGACATAGTGAACGACGGGCACAAGACCATTCTGGAGGTCACGGAGAACACGCCCACGTGGTGCATCCTGCTGGAGCTGCTTCCGCCCGACTCGGGGCTTTCCAGCTTGCCCAACTTCGACAAGGACAACGACGTGGTGCTCTTCTTCAAGATGTACGACCCCAAGACTAAGAGGATCCACTACTGCGGCCACCACTACTTACCCATTTCCAACAAACTAACGGACCTTATTCCCATACTCAACAAAAGGGCAGGTATGTACCTTTCTTAAACCTGATCAGTGTTTATGATATTTCATTTAAATATTTAAATGCGAAATTTACATGAGGGGAATAACTGAGATATTCCACTAAGAATAGCTTAAAATTAATCCACTAAGAATAACTAAGACATTCCATTAAGTCAAGCCAATAATGGCCTCATGTTGATAGGCATGCTGAGACAGTGAAATATTCTCGAGATAATTCTCAAGACAATACCCAATAAGTTGTTAAAATGCTGTCAAGATTTGGAGCCAATAGTTTTTCACCACTGCTCGCGTACTGGATCACTATTGACCTCTAAGTTCATCACACAGAATAGAAGCATTCTACAAATTCAAAATACCAAGTAAAGTAATGCAAAGTTGAAAATTATTTATTACAAGGCACTGGAGATTTCTCAAGTTAGTGGCGTGCTACTCTATTCCGCTTTTAATCTCTATTTTACTATCCGAGGATTATAAAAGAGATTAAGATGTTTGCTATCACTTTTAGTAAAACGTCTCAGTGAAGTAGATGGGTGTGTGATATGTTTTTTTTTTTTAATTTTAATTTTCAAATTGAAATGTAATTAATCCATTAAAAAAGGTTGAATATACTATTCTGCAAAGTAAGGTCAAATGTCACCTCGGGTGTTCAATGAATGTGTGATTTGATGATGTGCAGCTATTGCTCTTGCTTGAGTGATTACATGTTAATGCTGACAAACCAATTGCTGATTTAATTGCTACAGGATTCCCAGTGGATACTGCGCTGACACTGTATGAAGAAATTAAGCCAGACTTTGTAGAAAAAATCAGTAACTACAACGAGCCACTAGAAAAGGTACTGCTATAGAAGATTTTATTATGATTACGCTTCCTATTCTTACCTATCTATTACTTTCTTATGTAGGATTGCATTTTGGATACGTTTTAGAAAACATTTATTCACTGCAAGATGTCGCCAAGTGACAATTTGATTAAACTGAGTTATGTAAAACAAAAATGTTTATTTGCTGTTTTTATATTAGTGATCATATTGATGGTCTGGAAGAAAAACAACACAAGTAAAAAATAAAACAAACCGCTTTTCAAATAAAATGGTCAAAGTTAGACGGCTAATTTACACAATTCACAATAAGTATCTTATTATGCCTGTGTTGCATACGTAAATGTAACGTAAACAAAACTTTATTCAGGTTATGTTATTTTGACAGTAAGAAAAAAATGGCTGCATAATTGTCGGCTGTTGTAAAGGGGGTCTAATGAAATTTTTTGGTGATTTATTATTTTTTGCAAAATGCAGTTTCCTGAATTTTGAATAAACAGACTTTCACTAATGTGACATCTTGTAGTGAATCGATGATATGCGTACAAGCAATATCCTGTATGTCTGGACCGAATATGCCTGGATGGATGTAATGATAGGCACTGCAGAGCAAAGAAGCGTGAACTACCCAACATAAAGCATGTCAATTAGGTTTTGTTTTTTTAAACTAAATTTTAGATTTAGAAATTTTTAAATATTTATAAGATTTAAGTATATAGTCAAGTACAAGTCATTTCTCTTTCAATATGTATATTTGTGTGTTCTTATATTTATACATACTATATAATATGATTTATACATGCATTCATTGATACGGTAAGAGTATTGCATATTAATCTTTGGTATGTATTTTATGAATTATTTTATAAAATAATTATTTGATGTTTACATATGTATGTTTAAATTTTTTATTATTATGTGTCGTTAGCCGTTGTTGCTAACTTTTTGACTATCATAGGGGTCATTTTATGGGTGCTATGGTACATACATAATGTTTCGTTAATGTAGAAACGATGTACCTCCTATACATTGTATCCGCAATAAATATAACACAGATACTAAGAGGATGGAACACCACTTCTATCCAGACATAAGCTCCTAGCTTCTTATACATCCATATATCTAGCTTCATATACATGCCCTCAACAAATAATTTGTATTAGCGGAATGTGTGCAGAAATGAACATGGAGAACAACTCGAACTAAACAATATTGCTACAACACGAATGAAAGATACAAACAAAACGTTTATCTTGCAGCTTTAGTATTTGGAATTTTCTGACCGCAGTCTGCCACCTGAACAGGTGGCGGATCATTTCACAATTACCCTTCAGTTTATATTACGGTGCATTTATTGCACGACTATAATATAAATGGAAGAGTTTTGGGGCCCCGAAAGGGTGTACGGCATTGTATCTTCAAAATAGAATACATTGAATTGACTTGCCAGGTTCTTGATGAGTTGATGGACGGAGACATCATCGTGTTCGAGAAGGAGGAGAAGGAAGAGGACCTGGAACTGCCCACCTGCCTCGACTACTTCAAGTACATCTTCTTCAAGGTGGAAGTGCACTTTGTAGACAAGACCGTCCCCAATGATCCAGGGTAATTTCACCTTTGAATTGCCATTACCCCGGCCCGTACAGGACTCCGACTTTTTGACCCGAGATGATGCTGCCTGGTTCAAATGAGGAGTTTAACTTAACATTGATATGTTCTTTTCTTGACAACAGAAAGGATATAAGGAGATCTCAAATTGGAATTCATTTTCTTCATTGCGATTCTTAAAAAAGCTTAGAAAGTTGTCCTTTCAATTTTTTCTTATAGGGTTTCTCAGAAAAGGGATAGTGTGATAGTAGATCATTTTTAATGATCTCACTATTAGTATTTCAAAATTATGTTTTCATTTACGATTTTCTGTTTTTATGATAAGAATATATAAAACAGCGACTCTTCCGGACTCGTTACAACCATCATTCTATTCCAATTTTTTCTCGAAAACTGAAAGCAGTCGAAAGTACGCATTGAGAGTTGAAAATATTTTCTTTATTGCTGCCTCTGGTTTTCATAAAATAAAGCACAAAATAATTACCAAATCCAGAATTGCCAACTGTCAAAAGCCCAACCGTTTATACAATTGTAAATGATAGGCGTTTTACAGAAAGAAACAAGTACATATTTGATTCTAGGATACTGAGGTTTTAAGTCTATAAAGCAATATGAACTTATTTATTAATATAAAAAGGAATCATTGGGATTGTATGTTTTTACAATATGAGCGTGAAAAATCCCATACTCCACCAGGTTTTTCATCTTTCAGTTTGTGAACTGACTTTTTTTTCAATAATGCCGGCGAATGTCAACTATCGTGACATAAAATTCACAGCATGGGAATATATATCCTTTTATAAATATTTTGAAATATCCATGTTTCAAATGATTGAAAATTAAAACATTATATGATTTTTTTATTGTTAAATAAACATGAAAAGATCCTATTGATATAATTTTTTCATTTCATTTACTGATTTTGTTATAAAATATAAAAAACCAAATGTATGTCTTTCTAAGGAAACATGACATTTAATCTCTTAAATTTAGATTTAGCGAGTAGCAAATCATTAATTTTCTGAACAGGAATTTATAATGTTTAAAAACTGTCTTTTAAATGGCGACTAATATTAGTGATGTAAAGTAATTTGAAATTATGAGTGAAATTTGTATTTTCAGATTCACGCAAGAATTATCAATGCAAATGAGTTATGATCAAATGGCAAGAGCTGTAGGACAGAGACTGAATGTAGACCCTTATTTAATTCAATTCTTTAGGTGTCAGAAGTAAGTATTCATCGTACACTATACCTCTCTTATCTGTGGACAATACGGAATGTGTGGTGTTATAATTTAATTCTCCTGTTCCAGTTACAAAGACACACCGGGGCAGTCGTTAAAATATTCATATGAAGGCAACCTTAAAGAACTATTAACTTATTGTAAGCCTAAGTGTCCCAAAAAGTTATTTTATCAATTATTAACAATTAAAGTGAACGAATTGGACAATAAAAAGCAATTTAAATGTACTTGGGTGAGTAATCTTTATTTATTTTATATTAAAAGTGCTAAAAAAAAGTCATATAGAATTGAATTATAATACAGTCTACTTTACCATATCACAAACAACAATATTCGCATGGTGAAGCGCGTACATTGGGTGGTGTATAATAATGGGCAACGATTGGAAAACAGAGTATTCAATATTTTATAAATTTACTGTCACTGTTAATGTATTCACTGTGAAAAGGACTTTAGTAAAAAATATCTGATTTTTTTAATCCATTAATCCTGCTTGACATAGAGGGCTGATCACCTGTCCTTCGTGTGTTAGCGATCAAGATAACATTGCGTTTATATGATGCAATGCCCAATGCACCATTGGGGTGCGGATAAGGGTTCGAATGAATTGATGATAGAACCACCCGTCCTAATTTTTGATGTGGTGACAAAAAATTTCACTAATATTGAATACTTTTGACTGGTTTTTTGCCCCACCAGTGTGTACATATCAGAATTAGTTGAGCTGAACTATGTGATTAGTTTCAGCCTGTTTTTGTAACGCATTGTTTTACTTGACTAGGTGGGTCCTAATTACAAGGAGGACAAGGAGCTGATCCTGTACCCGAACAAGAGCGGGCGCGTGGAGAACATCCTGGAGGAGGCGGCCAAGGTGGTGGAGCTGTCCCCCGAGGGCAGCGGCAAGCTGCGCATCGTGGAGGTGGCCTGCCACAAGCTGCTGCCCGGCCCCGACACCGACATGCCCCTGGAGCAGATCAACTCCAACACGCCCAAGTACTTCCGAATCGAGGAGATACCTGCCGACGAGATGAACCTCAAGGTCAATATTATTATTATTATTAAAAAAAAAAGAAATATTTGTGTTTTTTATTTATGAAAATACTTCGATTTCATACTATTTCTGTGAGCCTAACCACACGGGGCCACAACCCGACACATTGCTCTGTGGTGTGATCGTTGATGTTACCGTGCTAGAGGTCCCGGGTTCAATTCCCAGGGGGGGGGGATTAAAAACAAAGAGATTTTACACTCTAATATTTATTTAATATTACCCTGGACTGGTCCCTGAAACGCAGGAGTTCACCTTGCATTCAAGTATCGATCAAGATAACAATGCGCCAAAACGATGCAGTGTTCTATACATCATTGGGTGCAGATAAGGGTTAGAAGAAGACTTCCTTAGTGGGATTGTTCCATCCCTATAACTAGGCTTGCCAGATTTCTGAAATGTTCAATCGGGACACTGGAATGCCCCCAGTGTATAGTATAGTGAAATAAATGACATTATCCTAAATAATCCTTCATAGTTGATTGTTTTGCGACTTTTTTGACATCTATAATAAAATTTAATTTTTACTGGGACGTAAAGTAAACTAGATAGGACACCGGGATTTTGTATGAAAACTGGGACGTCTGGCACGCCTACCTATAACCCATTATTTGGTGCATCCTATTTACGTACTACATATTTACGAAACAAATCAATATAAACGTCACCTAAAAATGAAAGCTATCAGACACTATATCATGCATGCATCATGAAAGTTGCAAACAAACAAAAAAATCGGTACATTTTTGTTATCTCAATATAGATGAAGAAGAATATCAAAGTCTGGGTATTTACAGGGCTTATGACCTATCTTAGGCTGTTTTCATCTATGTTGAGATGTCAAAAATGTAAAAATACCTTATAGTAAAAATAATAAAAAGTAAAGTGGAGAAACCCAGAATTGGAGATTTTAATTTGTGGTAAATAATTTGCCAAAATATTTGATATAATTTATTTTATTCTGTATAAAAGAATAAAAGAGGGGTGTATAAATAATTTATCCTTCAAGTAAAATTTACTAATGATTTAAAAAAAAAGTATTTTATTGTGTTTTTACTATCATTGAAATACAATAATATGTATTTTGGAATTGATAAATTCTGCTTGGTGGTTAAATTATTTAGTTTTTATCTCCTGTAAATTAAGGTCAGATGGAGCTGGCCGCCTCATGGATTACTGGTTAGGCTAAAGTCGTATTATTTCGTAAAGTACTATTTGTCAACTGATTATTTTATTTTACTTATTTGGTTGTAGGACGATGAGATGCTGGTTCCCTGCGCTCACTTCTTCAAGCAAGTTTACTCGACCTTTGGAATACCGTTTTATATCAAAGTAAAAAATAATGAGCGTTTCACCAATGTTCAATTCCGACTTCAGAAAAAGCTCGATATACCCGATAAAGAATGGGAAAAGGTAACACTTTATTCTTAACTCAACTTTGTATAATTTCCCACTATGTACATCGGCCTTTTTTATAATGATGTGTTTATTTTCTAGTTTAAATTTGCCATCGTCGCAAATGGCAGACTCAACTACATAACGGATGACTATCTGATGATTTTGGAGGAACTTAAGACAAACGGTAATCCAAGTTAGTTGATTGTATCCTGGTCATATTAATTATAAAGTATTCATACTCTTCCATTGCTGCTCAAAATATCAATAATAATTGGATCACTTGTTAAGCACCATTTTTGTGAATTATTATGTCAATTTATTATCTGTCCAGATCAATCTCTTCTTTTTACAAAAGTATTGAAATAATCATTCGACACAATATGTATTACCAGTTTTACTGTTATAAAAATAAAAATGATGGTAAATATTAAAGTTATCACATATCTGCGAGGGTTATGTGGAAAAACTTACCTTGCTTGAAGAATACAGGAATGTATGTATTTATTTATCTATACAATTTAGCACCCTTCATTATACACAAATAGTGCTCGATAAGTTGTCCAAATTATTATTATTAAAAGCAGTTATTAATCTCAGTTAGTCAAATTTGTCCGAGAAAGGCATTTAAATATGGCAAGAAGCAGCAAAAAAAAACTTCAATTGAAAATCAACAAATGAAACACGTGTCACAGTAGATTTTAAGAAATAGTGGTATTTACTAAGAAAACTTTAATTAAAAATGGATAGATTTTACCACAAAGTGACTGCCTAATCAATTAATGAAATAATTGTAAATAATATTTTACGAAAGTGAAACTGTTAAAATAAAAATATTTTTTTCTTAAAAAAATAAGAGATACCCAAGATTTAATTTCGTTAAGCGGTGGAATATTATGATACCATTTTAAGAATCTGACCAAGACATTCTTAACTATTTCCCATACCTTTTTTTAATGTTTAACCCCTCAGTTGAATTCCTTTAGAAAATAAATGAATCCTTCTGACACACAGACTTTATTTAGGGGTTATTTGTTTGTAAATTGATTTGACTTAACACCTAAAGAAAGTGAATGTGTATGATTAATGTGTTGTGGTTTCCAGACCCAGCTTCCCGGCCCTGGATCGGATTGGAGCACGTAAACAAAACACCAAAGCGATCACGTATTAACTACCTAGAGAAGGCTATCAAGATATATAATTAGTTAGCATGACCGGCGCATATTGGTGCATATACCCGTCTCGTCTTATCGGGTCAATATCTGGAAACATAGCTTGCTCAAGACTGACACCTGTGTACATTTTCTTAATATGCCATTTGGTGGTAAAATGTGAACATCCTGTCTCTCTCTCTCTTTCTCTCTATCTCGCTAATGCTAACGGCATGCATGTAATAATCTATCGTTCTTTTAAATTATTTTATGTTACTATAATTTCTCTTGTTGGTCACCTTAAACGGACGGGAAGTTGATATTTTTATTTTGCCCATTTGTATGTTCATATTTAAATTCTTGATATTCAGCGGAGGCTGTTATTTATCTCACTATTTCCTCGTGAAAACAGTTTGTGGTATTCATATAAACGCATTGTTTTAACATTAAATATATTCATTTAATGTCACAAAGATTTTTATAAATTTGACATACATGGTTTATTTTCATCTAATGAACTAATGATTTTTGCTAAATTATTGGGCATTCGAATGGATTTTGTACATTGCTTATTTTTTGCTGCGTAATATTTTAGTTACTATAGGAATGCTTCTCACATTAATCGGAGCATCATAGTTTTGACAATGTTGTTGTTTTGTATATTTTGTCTACCTACTAATTATAATTAATGATACTGCAATGCATCATATCTTTGTTTGGTGGATGATTCTTACAATATTCACTTAAAACCTCGTTTTATCTCCCTTCTTACATGGAAAATTCTATCCCTGTTTCACCTTAATATGAACTAACATAAATTTACTCTGATTTATTGTCACCCATGATCATGCAACCCCATTTTTACACCATTTGGAAAATCTAAAATTACATTTCTGGGGAAAGTTATTGTAAAAATGTCTTGCCATTCTCTCTATGCTTTGATATTTTGTCTATGAGAAATACAAGCCACAAAAAATTGAGCCAAGCAAATGTTTCTTTACCTTGGCTTCAGTAATTTCGCATGCTGATATAAAATTGATTAAAAACTATTTTCCAGGTCGCAAGATTGTTTTTTTATGACATGTACAACCTAGTCCCTAAAAAAGTAATTTATTTATTTCACCAAATCATGCAAAATGATAAACCATTGTTTTGAATAATATTGAAAATGCACCTAGTGGTGTACGCCTTTTCCACTTACGGTGTCTTTTCCTGTCTAATTATGTCAAGGGTTAATTTGCATCAAAATGTTTACATTATTTGAATAAAAGTGTCATATTGCAATTGTGCCTGCTTGCGCGCAATCCTCTGATGTAAATGTTTTCCAAGTGATATCCGTCATAATGACGATAAAAAAGATGGAACAAGATCTGTTTAGTTGAGGCCGACTAGGAAAGGATTTACATAATAGTAACATTTCTACATAAAAGTACTACCGAGTGTGGGAAAAATGAAAACATTGGAAGATTTTTTTGCAGATAAATAACTTGTAAAAATGGGTTTGTTGCGTGTAAATTAAATAAATAAAAAATTGCCAGAAAAGGATTGGATAAGTAGGTGATATTTTGTAACAAAAATATCAAATATATATATATAAAGAAAAGACTGTATCAGTGTTGTAAGTGCGCCCAATCGGGATTTTGGCTGTACAAAATATGTAAGAAAACAAAATAAAAATAGCTTAAATTCAAAGAAAATGTTAAATTGGGTGATCATTACTTTACTAAAATGTTATGATTACATTTTTAATCCATTTTTGATTTCCTCACTTTTACCCTTTACTCAAAACGAGGTTTTTCTGATATGTGTAGTGCAGTAAAAATTTGCAAATCTTTCTCTTTTACATAAAGAAAACATATTCTATGGAATTACATGTATAAGGAAGAGTAATGATACTTTAAAGCAATAATTCATGTTGGTGAAACTTTATGTATAATGGCTAATAGAATAACGAATTAAAGCAATTGTAAAAAGTGATAACATTAGGCTATTATTGTGATTAAGGGGGAAGGGGGGGTGTTACGAATGCGCATTTGTTACTGTTGACTTCATTTTGGGTAGTAAAAGTCATCACGGGAAGATGTCCTCGCCAGTTTTGTGTTTTGCATTTAAATTACTAATAGAAACTATATGACATAATATTTTAAGGATATATCTTAATGCATATTAGTGTTGCGAGATTTTCATTTGTTAATAATGCTAGTAATTTTTCAGCACTGTCTGATGATTTTACTATGGTACTTGTATTATTTGAACATGTTTATAGAAAATAAAGCAGTTTAATTAAATAATATTTCAAGTATTTAATGAGATCCATGAAAAATATCCTTTTCCTGGCTACATTAACTTTTTCTTTACAAGTTGCATCATTCACCGACAGTTGTCATTAGTTTTATATCTATTCACTCAATTTCCCTCATTCATAGTTGCTTCCTTTAGAAATTCCTTAGAAATTCTCATTTTTTTAATGAAATTTTCATAGTGTTCTGTATCGGGATCTACTATGAGGGAGATAAATGATTAAATCGGAGGTTCATAGCATGTGATATATTTTGTTAACAAAGTGTCGCAATAAAGTTATTTTAAATTTAAAATGTGATTTATTACACTAGCCAATGCATAATGAATTTTTAAACGTGTGTATACTGCAAAAAATATTTATGAAATATGTGAATATTTTGTTAAAAGCCTTTTTTTACTGTATATTTGTTGGGCTCGGAATATTTCACTCGACATTGGAGAATGGTTTACTAAGCTTATTTATTCTGATATTCTATTCAAAAGTTTTGATACTCACTTAGTATTTGGAAGTTGAAATGTACATCCCTTCCTAGTGTGTCCTCATATCTTCCCAGTACCCCCCTGTACCGGGTTTCACCACCCTTCCCGGAATGAAGGGGTAAGGAGATGTGTGAAGTCATCACATTTGGCATAATATGTAGTCTCATTGCAGCTGCTTGTTTTATCAATTTGCAATTGTTTACTAATAACACTTGTGTATATATAAATATATATTTTACAGATACACTTGCCTTTGTAACAGATACAGAAATATCATTTTTGTTTTTGAAATACGCTTTTTATTTACCCAAATCTTTTCTACTGGAATTTGAAGGTGAAACATTTTATTTCCATGAAATAGAATAAGCCATTTTTGGGGCCACAGAATCTTCATCTTTACAAGTTAATAAATACCTTGTTCACATACTTATAATCACTCATCACAACCCTTATCCACACCCAGTGGTGCATAGGGCACTGCATTGAATTGACGCAGTGTTATCTTGATCATTATTTACATGAAGGCAAGGTGATCACTCTTGCGCTTCTTTTTTATACTTATATTATCACCAGAAAAAATCATTTATGGGTACTTCTATATATTGGATAAAAACAATGGTCTCTGGTGTATGTTTTTGATGAAAATACTATTGAAGGCACTTGGAGCTGTGCAAACAGATGATGAAAATTATGGATCTGGCGCCCTTTTGTTTAAAATTAGAGCTTGGTTGTTTCAACAGCCCCTATGGTAGATTAAGCTCTATGTATAATGTTTTGAATTATAAAGCACAAACACACACTCAGCAGGGCGACCATTGCAGAGAGCGGTGTGTACTTTTTGGATGGAATAAGGTAAAGGTATTTTTTTTTAAAGAAGTCTAGTATAGAAAGCACAAAAAATCTATTATTAATAGATATCTATCTACTCAAGCCATGGCTCTTATTAAATTTAACATCTAACAAAAAATATTTATTCAGACTTTGGATTTTTCACGCTATGGATGATACAGTATATCAATTTATTATGATTGTCTTCTCAACTGAGACAAAGCATCTATCATCGTTTTTCTACGAAAGAAGATGGAAGTTTGGGTGTTCGAGGACCTACGACCTTGTATTTGGCTGGCTTAAGTGATCACTACACTTGTGTGTGACCTTTACTATTCTGCCCGTTATTAAACATTCATATTGCACTCATGTTGGAAAGATGTATACATGCTCTGTTGTAGGTGGTTGTAGGATTAATTTCGTGTTAATTTATAAATATGGAATTTCGGCTACTTGTGTTGCCGTCAGTTGTAAATTTGTAAGTACATATATATAGCTTTCTTCAATTGAACATAGGCGAGATTCATTTACAATTAGTTTTATTTTTTGACATCTCATCAAAGATGAAGAAGAATATGGAAGTCTGGGCATTTACGGGGCTGACGACCGTCATAGGCTGGTTTAAGTGATCACTTTACACACGTGTAACATTCACCAATTCTACCCATTATTGACAACCACACTACTCAAATTCTCGGAAGTTCTGTATATATATATGAACCAATTTAGAAACCTTGTTCTTGAATCACTAGAACTTCACTAGAGACATCTATTGGTGAGATGTAAAGAATGTGAGATGTAATTGGAGATAATCCAGATTTTGTGAACAAGTATTTGGACACACTCAAAATGTTACAATTAGTTTTCATATATTTTTAAAAAGAGAGCCTGAAATATTTCAATTTAAGAGTAAAGAATAAAAAAAAGGATTGAAAATCAACTGATAAAATTTAAGTATTTCAAAAAACCTGTGAAATGATTGACCTTATAACGAGAAGTCCATACAGCAAGAAATGAAGCCGATCCTCGACTCTGTATCCTATCCTCATCGATTTGAAAATTTACATTCTGTAGCAAATTACCGGCCTCCAGGACTCATGTGCTAAAAAACCTGAACAAATGCAATCTCATTCATTATGTGTAAACGAAATATTCAAAGACAATCAACAGAAAAATTTAAAGTACTCCTAGAAATATATTTTTATTGTCTATTTACTCACCCGTCAAAAAGTACGCCATGCATATATCGTAAAAAGCGTTTTTAACATTATTGTTTTCATACTATATCTTTTTTAGATTGTCGACCAATATCAAATGGAAAAAATTATTATGAATAAGTTACGAAGTTAATAAGTTTAGTTTAAATAAGTTAATAAAAGTTAAGTTAATATAATACAAGTTAAGTTAAGTTAATAAAAGTTAAATGCTTGGGTAATATATCCAAAATTAAACAAGGTTTATTTGGTTGAAATCTACATTTATTTGTGTATATGTTAATACGTGACGCGTTTCGTCTTCTTAGGACATTATCAAACACTGTTTGGTAATAATACAAGTCAAACACTTAGTGTTTGATAATGTCCTAAGACGAAACGTATTAACATATACATAAATAAATGTAGAATTCAACCAAATAAACCTTGTTGAATTTCGGATATTTTACCTAACAATTTAATATTGAATTCTACCAAATATCTGCAGTTACAATAAATAAATAAAAGTTAAGTTAATAAAAAAGTTTAAAAAGTTAATAAATAAATTAATGAGTTCAGCTTAAATGATTACGAGTCTATGTTAAAATTGATCGCAAAACAATTAAAATGATTTGCCTTGGGTCTTTGAATTAAGTCCGGGTAACATTGAAGACCATTGAGAATTCGATTTTTTTATATAGTTAAAGTTATCTACACTACGCAGATGAAACGTTAACCTCAGTATGTAATCCCAGCTGATTGATACTTTTAATGCTTAAACGTTAATATTTTTCAAAAACAAAATATTGTTAAGTCAAGTGCTTGAATAAATATGTAATTTAAATATCGAGATAAATTAACTGTAGTACCTACGTGTTGAGTATTCTTTATATCTCACGTACAATCGTATTATTAGGTAAGCACTTTATAATATGTGTTTGATAATTATAAATTTTTGATCACGTACCGAGATACAATCATATTGATAATAAAGGTACTTGTAAATATTTTATTAAATTAAAAATATTAAATAATACAGCTTTTATATTAATAAACACAGATTTTATATTAACAAACACAGATTTTTTAGCGAATTGGCTAAACTTTATAGGCATGAGTAGTTCTCTCTCGTGACAACGTCCCGCAGTGTCTACTTGATTGTCAATTTCGTGAAGGCAAGGTGATCAGAACTGTGCTCTAGATTTTTGGGTACATGAGTGGAATATATTGTATTTGATGGGAAACAAATGACGTAATGGAAGGAGTTTGGGGTGAGGGACGTTGCTGTTATATAGGAAAGATGAAAAAGGAGGATTAGAAGTAGGAAAAGGTGAATATCAACAATGGTTAAGGGCGCTTGTCCGCTATCCAGAATTTTACCATCCGGCAGTCCGGTTTTGAAAAATGAAAGCGACTACGACAGTTTAGCATGATCGAATTTACGCGCAACGTGTTCACGCACCGATCAAAAGCTCCGATCCGAAGAAAGATGGACAAAAGCACAAGCCAATCCAAGCCAATCATTGTTTTAAAACGACAACTGACGTGCCGGACGGTAAAATTCCGTGTAGTGGACAAACGCCCTAAGAGTTGCATGCCCGAACTCACACTAGCTTGTATAAGTTAAATATTGTCACACCAAGAGATAAAATAAGAAAAATGACATGAAATCAACAGTTGGTAAATTAAAATTAAGTAGATGACAAAATAGGTGAAAATTTAAATGGATTTTTTGCACTTGTTTACTATCGAGGTATTTGATGATTCGAATTATTAATCGATGTTAATTAATCGAATCATTAAGCATATTGAGTGTTTTCATCACCTTGAATGGAATTTAAAAAAAATATATATCCACGCATATACTCAATACCTTTTCTAAAGGTTCCAGACACTGGTGGTTCATTTTACAGATTTATGTAGTCTAATATTCGCCACTATTCATTATACAAAAGTTAAAATGTTGGAACCAAGCCCATTCTCACAATAGTTGAAATAGCCTTGTAAGAAAGTTCTGCGGGAAATATTGAACAAAAAGGAAGCAAGTTACTCAGGTATGATTATATTGTTTGATTGATTGCAGATATTATATGTAATTCAGTGATTGATAAGTTAGATATTAACTTGATAACAAAGTTTATATAAGTACTAGCAAATCATTATAGTGGTTTAGATTCAATTATAAGTTTTCAGTGTATCTACCGTTCAAGGAGTAGTTTAGAAAATAGAAACATGTCTCTGATCACAAGATTTTTTTTGCTTATTTCTTTGTTTGTGTTTGATTTCAATGGCACATTAGGTAAGCATGAACAGATTTTTATAACTGCGTTATAATTTTATAGCTACAGTCTTTATTAATTAATTATTTATGATTGTTTTTCTAGCTTATTCTTTAAGGAATCCTTTGGTCTACTGAACAAATAAAAGCTTTTTCATTTTCATATTGTAATTTATATTTTCAGGCCTTGGTTTTGAATTTCCTCTCTACGATGCTTCATATTCATTAGAACACACACTTACATATCCAAAAATTAATTTGACAAATGGATACACCAATGAAGTAAGGTTCGAATTAAAAGGATGTAAGGAAACGTGATACTAGCTTATTAAAACTAAAATGTAATATTAAATAAACTCGTAGCTATTTATTTCTTCGTCTTTATACGTTTAACTATAATTAAAAACTTTCTATTATTATTTAATTTAGATGTTGATGCTTTCATACTTTTTTTAAAACAAAAATATTAGTAATATTAGTATATAATCACTAGAATCATAAAAAAGTAAAAATGACCAACCACAAAGTACAATAATTGCTATAAATATTTAAAAAAAAATGAATTGGGATTTATAAAAATTTATTTAAAATCTATTGCTACTCAATTGAATATTTCTTCATTTTTAACCTATTAATGAAATATTTTTATTGTTTTCTTGTATCTTAAAATTAATTAAACGAATTGCATCCAGTTGATATTTATTGTGAATCCATATTTATACTACAAATACAATTTTAAAAATTATATTAGTTATTACATATGCAATTAACATTTCATTTGCTTTATGTGTAATGAAGAAATGGTTAGTAAATATTATTTTTTTAAATGGTAAAATCCACGTAGAAAGGTCTAATGTCAGTTCAACTTTTTTACATAAAAAAAATTACATGTAAATTTTAAAAACATGTTGATTATTTTAATTAATAAAATTTTTGACTTTAAATTATGTTTATGACTGCGGACCTAATTGTCATTTGAAAAGTTTAGATATTTGAACCAAGATTGTCTTGGTTCTTAAAGTCATTATTGTAAAGCAAGAATACCATTTCCAGACGCAGAAGAAAATTTCGTTGTTGGTAATGATGGAAGTATTGTTCTACTGGCGATAAAGACACAACTCACTCAAGAAATAATGTCATCTAATTCACATCTAACTTTCATTTTGGAAGCGTCTTTAAGTGGATCCAATATTGCTAGAGCATTAGTAAGCATGGAGATGCCTAAAATAGGTGAGTAAAATCGTACGAAATAGATTAATATTAAAACGTTAATTTTGTGTGTTTGCCCAATGCATTATCCTATATTAGAACTATCTGGATGATATATTTTTTTGACAAAAAGACAAAATGGCTGTTTAATGGTTCGCTTTTCTAGCATTACATACATGATTTTGTAAAGGCCCAGTATTTATTATGTCGCAACTTAATTTTCTCTAAATCCAGGTAACATTTTACGTACTTGATTTTATTCATAAAACACGGTTTTCGCATTGAAAAAATAAGTTTTTCTTCGAAATAATTATATGGTTTTGAGAAAAAAAGTGTTATTGAAAGGTAAAAAGTTGAATAAAAAGTATTAAAATATTTTTTCTATATATTCTAAAAAACAAAAAATATCCAATATTAATTCTTTAAAAAAATCGGGCGTGAACAGACACGTGATCTCGCTGGTGGTCGCTCGGTGCATGAATTCTGTGTTTGTGAATATACCCTTGATGAACGACTGTGATTTGTTTGATGGGGAAATGCACGACGCTAAAACACCCAAAGATATACAACAATACCTACTCCACAGCTCCTGGAGCAGTTTGACCCATTGTTTCTTGTGTAATAGTTTCAGGAGACAACGAAGTGAGGTTTACAACAAATTCCTGTAATTAATTGAACAAATTAAGTACCTAATTCGTTTCTCGCTACTGTTACTATTACGAAAGCGAGCTAAGCTGTTGAACTTTTTAGAATACATGATTCTGCATTCACTATTTGATATTTTTAAAGAATTGTTGTTTTAATACTTTTCAATTTAGTTCATAATAAGATATCAATATATTCGAGAAGTCCCACATTAGAAGTTGTCGGTGAAGATTTTTCACGTTGATTTTTAGTGTTTTTTAATAGAATTTCTTACTCAATAATTACATAAAATAACAGTTACAATTGAAAGTAGACTGGAAAATTGGAGCCTTAATATGACCATTGACCATTATAAGCAGTGTTGCATGAGCCGTAGTTAGATTACAGAGTCATTAGGACGTTAAGCAATTCAAAAAAACGAAAACTCTAAATAAAATTTGGTTTTAAAGCAAAAACGACGATTTCATAACAAATTAATTAAATTAATAAATAAATAACTTAAGACTATAAGGAAAAACAAAATTTAAGCGATTAAAAAAAGACAATAAAGTGTATTAGGGATTGTACTTACTCGTAATATGATACATATTTTCTGTTTTGTAGAATACGAAAAGCTTCGATTCGAATATAATATTTACTATGGGCAGTATGATCATAAAGAGAATTCCCTAACTCTAACTCGTGGTATAGTGCTGGTGGAAGGGTATGGAGACACTACGGAATTTGAGCTGTCAGGAGGTAATATGCCATTTATTTAAGAAACCGTCTGGAAACTGGCTATTAACACGCATCGTTTATCGGAAAATAAATTAATATAACAATTCCCAAGAAAATAAAACTAATCTAATTGAAATCTATAAAGAAATATGGGAAATATAAAGGTTAATATAATTAATTATAAACTATCTATATTTCTATAATAAGAAAACAAATGATGACGTTTTCAAGTATGATGCCATTATTTGTGACAAAAGCATTGCTAAACTTGCAACCTATTTTATACCGCGGAGTTTGTGATCTCTGTTTACGTATTTCGTATTGGAAGCGGGAACTAACGGAAGTGAGACCTTAACGCACTGGTTTTATAGGCATTGATATATATATATATATATATATATATATATATATATATATATATATATATATATATATATATATATATATATATATACATATACATTTGTCCGCCTCCGGCTCGGCTACCGTTCTGGAGGTCCCGGGTTCGATTCCAGGGGGGTCAAATAAATATAAGTGATTTTTTCACTCTAATATTTATTCAATATTACCTTGGACTGGTACCTGAAGCGGAGGACTGATCACCTTTCCTTCGTGTGTTAACGATCAAGATAACACTGTGTTTGTATAATGCAGTGGCCTATGCACCATTGGGGTGGGGATAAGGGTTTGAATATATAAAAATACATAATTTACGTGTCTGTGTAAAGCACGGATAAGACTTTCAATGGCTTGCTTTGGAGGTCTAATCGATATATGGTATTAAAATTAAAGTCATATTTTTCCTAAAGATTTTTCCTTTCCTCTTATTCAATATCCAGTTTTTCTATCATCCCTCCACTTCTATTTTCTATGTATTTAAATTTGAATGAGCTATTTTTCAGAATATAGTGAACTTTTCTACATGTCTAACGCCGGAAATGAGGTGATGATAATGCCGAAACCGGAAATGCCCGAATCTGTATCTGAAGAAGTATTTATTTCCGTTAACATCGATGCAACTAAACCGGGAGCTCTTCCGACATCAACATCGATTATTATATTTACAAACAAATTTTCAGGTAGGAATATAATGGAAATAACTTGACACTTTTCATACCAATTTTCGTTTGCAGTGTGTATTATACATATTTACATTTATTTTGGATACAAAATATTATTAAAAAATACCTCTTTAATTTAAAAAAAATACCCTTTTATATGAATTTTAATATTTTTATGTGTTTTATTTTTCAGCTTAAGACAATAAAGACCTAAATGACTGTAAATATAATATGAATATGTACATGAAGTTCAAAATATATATTTTTAATAATCATCACATTTATTGAAAAGTTTTCATTTTTATTTTCTTTTGATCTCCTTTTATTTTTACTAGCGTTGTGGTAAGTGCGTTTGGCTAGCATGGTCCCGGGTTCGTTTAAAATAAATATGACTGTTTTTTCACTCTAATATTTATTTAATATTATCCAGTACTGGTACCTGAAGCGCAGGAGTAATCGATTTCGTGTAATTAACGATCAATATAACAATGCGTTGATGTGATGTAGAGTTCTTTGCACCATTTTGTGTGGATTAACACTTAAGAATAATTATGTTTATTAATTCAATAATAATATAACTACCGAACCATAATTTGAACACGGTACCTGATGCATGGTAGACCAACGCAATAAACAATACAACATGGAATTGAACAGAAATCTACAATAATTACGATTGACTACAGTCGTATAAAATAGAGATTTGAAATTATACCTTACAGCAGAGGTTCCCAACTTTTTGCACTCTAAAATAGAGCACATTCTAAAATATCGGTAGGGTGGCGGGTACCACCTATTTTTAATCGACAAATTCCTTCCACAACTTCTCATTTTACCGTTTTTTCTTATATTCATAATTTATTAATAAATAATAAATAAAAAAACGAAATAATAAAATTATTATTCAAATTGATACATTCAGAGAAATGTATTGTAAAAACGTAAACATAATAAACAAAAAACACAAATACAAACATACGAACGTATTTAATAATCCTAGGCACTAAAAAAAAAATAAATAAAAAAAATTCACATTTTAAATTTTTGTTTATAAAAAAATGATATTTCTGTTGAATAGTGGAGGCAACATACGAATCGTTCCGCGGGCGCCATAGTGCCCGCGGGCACAGGGTTGGGAACCTCTGCCTCAAAGGATTATTTATATAACACCATTCTATATAAAAAGAAAAATTTGTAACGTGAAAGAGTTAAATATTTAATTAATCCTTTATCCAGCTCTCCAGAGCTTTCGTAAATAATAAAAAGGAAAATCGTCCTTTTACTATTTAACTGCAAAAAGCTAAAGTAGTACAGTCGAACCTGGATATAATAGACCCTAATGGACCGGGATTTTTTCTCTTATACATAAAAGATATCTGTTATATCCATGTTCTTTATATAAGGGTACAATGATGGAATCTTAACCCAGTTCTTTTTTTAAAGAGGTTTCACTTGTCCAAGTCTGTTACATTCAGATTTGACTGAAATCCTTGTTTTGAGATATTAACTCAATGTTTTCATTTTAAGTGTTAATGAAGTCATGAAAAATAAAAACGTCGAATCACTTGAGTTTTTCACACGGTAGTTATAAACGAATTTCTCTATGGGGTGATCGTAAATAATTAAACATTTGTTTGTTAAAAAAACTCAATAACTGAAAACAACTAATTTAGATTTAATGTCTTTGATTGCATCACTGTCATTTGTTTTTTAGATATTAAAAAAAATGTTAAGCGAATGGCCAACTTTAGCATTGATGCAAGCTTCGGTTTATTTTTAGGCACTTATCGACATATCGCTCACTCCTTTCAACAACGCCATAAATAAAAAATGTCAAATTTCAGTTGTGCATGTGTTCGGAATGCCCAGAAAATGTACTTTATCCCAGCAAAAGCGGCACATTTTAAACTTAATATTTACCCGCTGCAGGGCAGAAAGTGTTGTTTTTGCATTTTGAAGAAAAGGTATTGTTTCATAATTTTTTTGTATCCGAAATATTTTTCAAATGGAGAACCACTTATAATATTATAATTTACACTTATAATTTATAATTTACAAACCTTCAGGTTTCTAAAAAGATCTGTTCCTCTGTTCCATAGTCAAAAGTTCAATAAGTGGCTTGATATTTATTTTCAATACATTTTATTATATTTTTGAACTGTAAAAACGATCTCCTGAAAAAATGACGTTGTTGAAAGGAGTGAGCGATATGTAGTTCATTATTCCGTTGAAATCTCCACAAGAGACGTGGCCAATTGTTGTAACTTTGGTGGTGTAAAATCAGGGGATCTAAGTGGTCATGTGATATCGCACTATTTCGAGATGGCATCACATCAGATAACAAAGCATTTGACCAAAAATAGTCATAATTTTTTATAAGCATTTCATTTCACTTCTACTCCATAACGAATTGCATATATTCGCTTGCAATCAACAAAATAATAAATCAAGTTGTCAAGATATATTATAAGAAATTGGTCGCTACCTTTTAATCGTCCACTTAATTTTGGTTCACCCTATATAATCAACAAACTGACTTTTTAAAGTCAGCAATAGGGTAGAATATTGATTGGTTTATATTGTGTAGGTACCTACAATTTGGAAATTGTATCTATTAATTTAGAAAAACCCGGAATGATTTCCAGCTCAGCGAACGCGCGCATTGAATTCCTCCATTCATTCAAGAGACCCTTTATTCCATTGAAGGCGTCCTGGAAAGCTTTCAGTCTTAAAAAGAAATGTCTTCGCTATTAAAAATACAAGAATTCGCCGAGTTGTTGAGGTGTGCACGAAACGTCGGGATGGGAGTACGGTCCATTAGTCTGCGGAGACTTTCAAATTCGTATCTGTCAGGGCAAACCCGGGAATAAAGCATTACCCACATTGCAAACTGCTTTTTATCGCTTGTTTTGTGCACTTGATAATCCTTGCGAGTTGTGAGAACGCTCCTGCATGTCATTTATTATTTGGAACAGGGTTTATGGTCTACTGCCGACACAGGGCCGTCTTAATGTTATCTTGTCGTTATACTGTTGTTTAGTTCATTATAGTTCCAGTAAACAAAGGCACCTAACGAAAAAGGAATCTCGGAGCTCCGGAATTTTATATGTATATATATATATATATATATATATATATATATATATATATATATATATATATATATATATATATATATATATATATATATATATATATATATATATATATATATATAATATATATATATATATATATATATATATATATATATATATATATATATATATATATATATATATATAAATATATATAAATATATATATATATATATATATATATATATATATATATATATATATATATATATATATATATATATATATATATATATATATATATATATATATATATATATATATATATATATATATATATATAACGTGGTAATATTTTCCTTTTGAAAATTAAGTGTAAATAATATGTAAAGTTAACAAACATTACATGGTTCCATCCCTTGTTTGTAAATGTTTTACAAAAGTTGTTTTTCCATACTATCCATTCTGAGTTCATGGAAAACTTTATCATCATCGAACTGTACCAATCTTCACAACTTTTATCCATAAACAATCTTAATATTTCAATTTTTTTCTCATCCGTTCTCACCTCAAAACGTGTACATTCTTTTTCAAAAATATCCATCCACTGGTTTGCATTAGGATTTTTGCTTGTAAATTTTTCAATGATGAACTTCTCTGAAATATCTTTTAAATTTTGATGTTTGCTTACCTGAGCATTTTGTATTAATTTTTCTAGTAAGTTTTCTAATGTTTGAGGAGCAGTATTCATTTTATTTTTATTTTGTTTCTTCATTTTTGATTAACAAAATTGTCGTTTTATAACGTGGTAATATTTTCCTTTTGAAAATTAAGTGTAAATAATATGTAAAGTGGGTGTATAATAATAAAATAAACAATGTGTTGCTTTGTAATTAAAGAAACGACAATAAAAGTTTATTCTTAATTAATCTTTACAATAATTTTTATATCTATCTGATTCTGACAGTTATTTTTTCCTATCGGATCTCTTTTGTTTAATTCTGTGCGACGCATGCGACATCTGTGGTAGAACTGTTTTATAATATGTAGGTACTTTTTGTAAGTACTTAATAAAATGTATAGGTAGGTACCTAGTTATTTTATTACATCTCCCCCCTTGGGGAAGAAAATTCATAGTAAAATTTTCACTCGTCCTCCGGATCATCTCCTTGAAGTGAAGGGACTGGTATAAGTTTAGTGATATGATAAAGGTTTGATTTTATTTTTTTGTGACCTGTATCAATTCTGTATATTGAGTTAGAAATTTTTTCAATAATTTTATAAGGTCCAATTTTTAGTTCATCCAATTTTTTTCTGTTTAGCTTGTTTCCATTTTCCACATACACCATGTCTCCTACGTTGAATTCGCAGCCTATTCTATTTTTGTCAAATAATGTTTTATTGTAATTATGTGATTTTATTGTATTTTCAAGCGCTATTTGCCTGTCTCTAATCCAGTCATTATTAGATTTTCCTTGTTTTAATTCGTTGGGTAAAATATTTACATCTGTACCATATAAAAGATAACTTGGGGAAAAGTCAGTGACTGAGTGATTAGTATTATTATATTTACTAACACATTCTTGAGCTATTGTGGTCCATGCTCTTCTTTTCCCTTTTTCATTTATTTTGCATCTGATTTTGTTCACCAATGTTTGATTCAGCCTTTCATTTAGGCCATTTGAGAATGGTGCATTTACTGCAGTGAAGATTATTGGGATCCGCTTGTCATTTAAGAATTCCTTGAATTCTTTCGAGTTTATTCCTGGGTATTGGTCGGTGAGAAGCATACCAATATCCTCGGTTTCTGTTATTTTCATGACTAGTTTTATAAAATCATTTGCATTCTGAGTTTTCGAGGTTAAAATAAATGCGTATCTTGTAAAATGATCCACTAAGAGATGTAGATATTTTTTTGTTGATCTTGAACCTCCTAAACCTCCAATTGTGTCTAAAGATATTATTTCAAAAGGCTTTGTGGCCGGGCCTAGATGAGACATAAATCCAAATTTCTTTTGTCCTCTTGATTTATTTTTAATACAAATTTCACAATTTCTACAAATTGTTTTTATGTTTTTCGTCAAATTTTTGGCTGCGTAATGTGGACTAATAGTCTTTTGCATTTGTCCAATTCCAATATGGCATAGGTTTTCATGTATGTCTTTTATGATTTCGATGCTAAACGGTTCTGAAAGAATTATTTTTTCTTTTTTCTTGACCTTTTTAAAATAGACATTGTTTTTTTCAATCCATTTGTTTTTTTTCTGTTGAATTCTTTCATTTTTATTCTGATCTCTTAAAATATCTTCTAATTTAACCAAATTTACAACTTTTAATTGTTCATCTGCATTTTCACTCGATTCTAATACTGGATTCCTGCTTAGACAATCTGCTTCTAAATTCTTCTTTCCTGGATTATATTTTATTTCAAATTCATATTGCGATAAATAATATGTTAAATCACCTAACTCTTCATCGGTCCTAGATTTCAGATTCATATTTTCCAAAGGTTTGTGATCTGAATAAACCGTAAATGATTTACCTATTAACCAGTATTGCCAGTATCTTACCGCTTCCTTAATTGCTAAACATTCTAAATATATTGCTTTTTTTTTCTTCTGGGCTTCATTTAGTTTTTTTTTAAAAAGTATGCCACAGGTTTTTCTCTACCATCGGGCTGCTTTTGTTTCAAAATGGCCCCAACACCTTGTAAAGAAGCATCGGTATAAATGTTGATTGGTAAATCCTGATCAAAAATTTCTAGAACGGGCTGTGAGCAAAGCATGCTTTTTGTTATTTCAAATGCTTTTTGGCATTTATCACACCAAATAAATTTTTGATTTTTCCTTAGTAAGTTATGCAATGGATCTAGTATTATTGCACTCTTTGGTATGTATTCATGGTAAAAGTTTATTTTCCCCAGAAATTGTCTTACATTTTTTATCGTTTTTGGAACAGGAAAATTCTTTATTGAAATCAAATTATCCTTTACTGGTTTTATTGAATTATTTTGAATTATATGACCTAGATATTTTACCAAGTCTGACGCAAATGCGCATTTTGTAAATTTTAACCTGAAACCTTCCGTTTCGATCGCTTCCAGCAACTGTGTTAGATGTTTAATGTGCTCAGCAAAAGTTTTAGAAAATATAAGAATATCATCTATGTAATTAACGGTGAAATCAGTAAGTTTATACTTTCTTAATATGTTACCTAGTATCCTTTGAAAAATTGCTGGTGAGGTCTTCAATCCAAATGGTAGGCAAGTCCATTGGAAATGTCCTTCTTGTGTAACAAATCCCGTCTTTTTTCTGTCTTCGATTCGTAAAGGAATAGACCAAAACGCTGAGTTTATATCTAGTGTTGAAAAAAATTTGCAATTCCTGGTCTTTATCATTAGGTCTTCAATTAAAGGAAATGGTTGAGCTTGAGGCACTACTATTTTATTCAAGTCTCTGAAATCTATACACAGTCTGGATTTTTTGTTTTCCTCTTTTTTAAATGCCAATGTAACAGGTGCAGCAAATGGACTGTAGGATTCTTCTATTAGCTTATTATCCAGTAATTTTGCAATTTGTTTTTCTATCTCCTTTTTATCTTCTACAGTACATCTGTAAGGCCTCTTACTGCAATATCTGTCTACTAGTAAGTCTATCCTCGCTTCGTATCCACTAACAGTGCCGATATCATATTTGTCTTTTGCAAAAACGGATTTATATTTGCAAATCAGTTCATTTATTTTAGATTTTTGAAATTGATTTAAATGATTTATTTTTATTTCAAAATCTTCTTCTTTTACATGTTCATTATAATTTATTTTGCATTCCTCGCTGTTGTTATTTTCTGTATTTTTAAATTCACTATTTTTTATTTTATATTTTGTAGAAATTTTTTCTACTTGGTTTTTATTTTCATTTTTCAAGCATTGTCTCTGTGTTATTTTTAAGTCTTCATTTTGGATTAGTTTAAATTTTTTTATCATATCTAATCCTATCAAAAAATCATATTTGAAATTTTCTTCATCAATAATATATACATCAACGTTTTTTTCCAATTCAAATATTTTTATTTTCAAAGTCGTCAAACCGTTTGTCCTTTTAACACCATTAATTGTTACTAAATCTGCTTCATTCATATTGTTTCCTTTTCCTTTTAGTTTTAATAACTTAGAATTTATTAGAGAAACATTTGAACCTGAATCGTAAATTCCAAATATTTCAATTTGATCATTTAGTAATAGTTTGACATTTATTAATGGTGTTACTATTCGTTTTTTTGATCGGTTTCATTTAACTTAGCTTCTATAACTGAATTGTTTACATGTCTGATAGTATTTTTATTATTAAACTTATCATCCTCCTTTGTTCTAAACCAGCACGTTACTTCAGGGTGATATCGAGTTCCCTTATTTAATTTTTCACAAATCTTACATGGACTTTTATCTTTAATTTTACCACTAGTTCTTAGATTTCCATATCTTCTTTGATCCGAAAACATTTTTTTATTTCCAATGTTTTCGTGTTTTTTTACTTCATTGAATAAATCGACTGAATCTTCTAATTTTTCTCTATCAATCTTATTAATTATAAATTCTGGTAAACCAGCCACAATAAGATCTACTAAGGTACCCATGTCGATCGTTCTTCTCATCTCCAACAAAAGTTTTTCCTTCCTTATGGCATAGTCTAACAAGGATCCGTCATTATATTTAAAAGATAATGCAAACATTACATGGTTCCATCCCTTGTTTGTAAATGTTTTACAAAAGTTGTTTTTCCATACTATCCATTCTGAGTTCATGGAAAACTTTATCATCATCGAACTGTACCAATCTTCACAACTTTTATCCATAAACAATCTTAATATTTCAATTTTTTTCTCATCCGTTCTCACCTCAAAACGTGTACATTCTTTTTCAAAAATATCCATCCACTGGTTTGCATTAGGATTTTTGCTTGTAAATTTTTCAATGATGAACTTCTCTGAAATATCTTTTAAATTTTGATGTTTGCTTACCTGAGCATTTTGTATTAATTTTTCTAGTAAGTTTTCTAATGTTTGAGGAGCAGTATTCATTTTATTTTTATTTTGTTTCTTCATTTTTGATTAACAAAATTGTCGTTTTATAACGTGGTAATATTTTCCTTTTGAAAATTAAGTGTAAATAATATGTAAAGTGGGTGTATAATAATAAAATAAACAATGTGTTGCTTTGTAATTAAAGTTTATTCTTAATTTATCTTTATAATAATTTTTATATCTATCTATCTATCTATCTATCTGATTCTGACAGTTTATAATATTATCGGAAGTCTTTTGTTTTATTCTGAGCGACGCATGCGGCATCTGGTGGTAGAACTGTTTTATGTAGGTACTTTTTGTAACTACTTAATAAAATGTATAGGTAGGTACCTAGGTATTTTATTACATATATATATATATATATAAATACATATATATTTATAAATATATTTTATTTTTTAATTTTTTATTCTTGTTTATTTTTTATATAACACTTTATAATCCGGCTTTTATATTTAAACCCATAAAATGCGTAACCTTGAAAAGTAACAAAAAATACACTTATTTATTGATTAGGCGTTTAATTTGTAGAACTCCATTTTAATTTAGACATTCGTTTGATAATGCCCTAACAAGGCGAAACAATTGTCACAATATAATTTTTTTATGTGTTTTTGTTAATAAAATACAACTTAGTAGACTCAAAAAATCTGTGTTTGATTTAAAATTAATACATAAAAAAAAATACACGTTAAAACGGCACTGGTTAACTTTTTGAAGATTTATGTAATTGGGATTCCTGACGTTTATTTTGCCGACCAAATGTAAGAGAAAAAGAAAAGATCGATTAATATGGAAAAATAGAGTCATAAAATAAAAGGTCCATAACAACAAATGTTCGTTAACATTTCTATTTACTTAAGATATATGGTTTATTCGTTTAATGGTAACCATATAGACAAACCACACATGTTAGCTTTTGAGAGTATAAATTTATTTAATATATTGTTATCCATCTTGAAGTCTGTAGTTTCTTAGCATCTTTTCTCCCTGTTATAATGGATAAATTTAAACGTTGTGTTTCACCCTCTGTCGCTGCTCGCTGGTAGTGTTTGTGAGAGACAACATGTCATATCAGTGCTTGCGACAAAATATAACAATTTGTTACATTATTTTTTCAAGTTTTTTCGTCAGTGTATTCTTGTATATTGTATTTATATTAATCTTGTTAAAGCCATTAGCCGTTTAAAAGAAACTGTGATTTATAAACCAAACGATTTGCATAATAAAACAACATCGCAAATATCGCAATTTATATTTTTTATATAATAGTTTTGTAAATCCTTGTTAGTTATTATTTATATTATATTATCTGTAATGACTGCTGTAAATTATTTGAGGATGCTTAACATTTTCGAATGAAAAAACAATTCCAAAACACGAAAATACGTTTTCTTCGCAACGTTCTATAATTTGATTATATTTTAAGGGTCTTTTGTCTTCCGGTGTGATTCATAGCCCTATACCACTTCCAACAAAAGGAGAAAAAAACATTTTCCCTAAATACATTTTCCACACAATTGCGATGTTGTCTCATAAAAGTCAGATAAAAAGGAGACCTCCCGCTCGGCTTTCAATTCGTGCAGAAACTTAGCAAAATAAGACTGTTTATTTGAAATATATAAAATAACGTAAATAAGTCGTGTTGTAAAAATTAATCAATGTTGGGAATTCGTTGTTTATTATATATTTTGAATTTCGTCTATCCATACCAACGGCGTATAGGCCACTGCATTGGATCAATTATAGTAAACCCCCTTATAACGTTGAGATAGGTACCGCGTTATCGAAGGAAACTTAATAGGGCGTTAATTTTTTTAAATTGTATCTTACATTTTAATCAGCGGAAATTACTGAAATGAATCATTTAAAAAATAAAAAAAATTCCTTGGGAGAAAAATTTTATATTTTATTTTTGAGAAACATTTAAAAGAAGTTTCCAAAAAACTATATTTTTATTTTTTGAGAATCATTGTACATTAAAAAAAAAAAAGTTAGATTGACAATAATAAAAACCAATCAAATAATTCCAAAAACACAAAAAACATTAACCCCTATAATATGTCGGGTTGTGGTATCGTGGTTAGTGTCGCAAACTCTTATGTCAGAGTTTCTCGGTTCGAACCCACTCTACCACAATTTGATACCTATTTCTAATAATGAGACCCTTAGGCTCACAGAAACAGTATGAAATTGAAATATTTGCGTGAATAATAAAAACGCAAATATTTCTCTTTTCTTTAAAAAAAATATTCTATTTGATAACGCGGTTCCTTTCTCAACGTTATAGGGGGATTTACTGTATGGTGTGGTGACATTGTAAATACGAGTATATATAAAATAATTCTTTTATTGGGTGTCTTCCTATCTATCTTTGTAAACCACTATCATAAAAAAATTCGTAAATTTATCTTAAACTACATAACGTGAAGACATTTTATAAAGTTCTTTGAATAAGTTTGACGACATGAAATGAAGTAAAATAAGGAAAAGGTGCTTTGAAAAGTTTTTATATAGTCTTTGAATAAATTTGGCTCACGACCTGTTGGTTCCTCTAGCTGTTTGTTGTTGAAGAATGTTGCCATAAAGGCGTTAAAAGTTTCCCGGGAAAAGTTAATGTGTGACTTTCCCGCACTTTGGAATAAACATTTGCTGCTCGGTGTTAAGTACCTACCTTCATACGTTTACGTCGCAAACTAAAACAAAGACAAAAAAACTTGATTTATGTGAATTCTACGAGCGAAGAAACGTTATTTTACGAGTAAATAAATGTAGCACTTTTCTCATCCTCCATAAAAGATGCTATCATTTTTGTGCTACACTAGGGGGAGGCGTTCAGAATGCAGGTTAAAAGAATATTGAATCAATTATTCTGAGAACATTTTATTTTAGTTTGACCAATCTGTTCTGTGAACAATCCTGGGTGATTTAATTATTTTTAATGATATTTTTTTATAAGAACACGATTTTATTATAAATCATATTATTTTTTATATTAAGCGATAAAAAGACAAAAAAACATTTTTCCAAAAAAAAATTTTAATACATTCGATATCAGCATTAAATTCCTTATTAAAAATCATAAACAGACAAAGCCATTAAAAGTTTGAATTCCTTTCCTCTTCCCTATCGATATCCTCGGGTAAGATTTGGCCTACGACAGGTCATTAGCCCTGTAAATACCCAGATTTTTTTTATATTCTTATTCATCTATATTGAGATATAAAATAAAAAAAACTCTAAATGGATAAAAACCCAGATTTGTGAACAAAGATTTGAACACACTCAAAATATTGTATTTAACACATGCATAGGATTACAGTTTGGCTACCTTGCAAAATGTTGTAAGTTCGATTCCCGCCCAGATCAGCAAAGAAATTATGAAAAAGCATATTTTTATTGTAAAAAAAATAATTGAATCATCCTCCTTAAGATCGATAAAAAAAAATTAAAACGTTGCAAATAACTTTTATAGAGATTAATAAATCTTCCTATAAAATCATTCCCGAAAAATAAAGAGCAGGCACCCACTTTCTTTAATGGAAGAATAAAAAAAATAACTAACTAACCAACCATCACGCCGCTTCCCCGCAGGGGTAGGCAGAGAGAATAGAGCGCCACACCACTCTGTCCTTGCAAACATTCTTCGCCTCCTCCACGTTCATGCATCTCCTCATACATACCCGCCGATTGTTACGACTCCTAACCTGACCACTTTCAAGTATTTGGCATACCTGATCGTGCCATATTTTTCTCGATCTTCCTCTGCTTCTTTTCCCGCTAACATTCGCCTCATAAATTTGTTTTACCGTTCTTTCCTCACTCATTCGTTCCACATGTCCAAACCATCTCAACACACCTTTCTTAATTTTATCGATAATGCTTATCTCAGCTTTGCATTCCTTCCTTATTTCACTATTCGCACATCCATCATACATCGTTTTGTCGCACATTCTTCTGAGAGATCGCATTTCGACTGCATTCAGTCTACTTTCATCACTTTCACTTCCATATATTAGATTTGGAACCAGGACTCCGTTGTGCACTGCCAGTTTAGCTTCCGCTGATAGGTTTTTATTTGCTATAACTGATTTCAGTGCACCATTCACTTTGTTCCCAGCATTCACTCTCTGGAAGTATCAATGTACATTACAACAAATATTATTCGCTTGTGGAAATGCCATACAACTTTTTTATCTCTTATCATCATTAATATTCTGTATTTGAAGGTAACATTTTACAACACAATAAGAAATTGGTATACAATTTTGGTATTTATGATCAATTTCAATTTAAGCTGAAAGTAACTTTAATTAATTGGTTAATTGGAAAATACAGAGAACTCTCATCCCTCCAGGTAGACCCAGGAATCCCATTGCCAAAACATCAAAAGATAACGGAAAATTCGTGTTAAATCACTCGCAAAAATGTGAAAAATCTCTTTAAGTCCAAAATATGGCTATCAGCCGAAAGCGGAGTATGAATAAAGAGAGCGATATTTTTGGATAAAGGGAGGATATTTAACTGTAGAATTTCATGCGTGAAATTATGTTTAAAAATATTGAGAAAATGAATACGAAACTCTTTTACGTTATAGACAATTCATAGTATCTAAAAAAATACGTTTGAAATATTTGATTCATTTAAAACGTTATCCACAATTCGTGAAAGAATCTAAAGGGACTTTATATTGTATATAACACAAATTCCTATGTCCAAATTACATAAGCTTCTATGAGTACTGGAATGCGACCCCGAGCACCGTAACCATGTTTTCTTTTCTCACTTTCTACCTAATGTTCTTCCTCAATTATCTTTTCTTTTTATCTGCAGTGCATTTCACAAAAAAATACATTTGTTATATAACAAAATTTCAAACAATTCGCACGTTCACTTTAAGACTAAATAAAAGAATAAAAGTAGACTGAAAACCGCAAACCGATGTATGATAGATGTTTGAATGGTAAAAAAATGAAAGAATGATAAGAATAGTATTATCGATAAAATTAAGAATTTTTTTTTGAGATGGTTTGGACATGTAGAACGAATGAGTGAGGAAACAAATTTATGATGCGAATGTAGTCGGAAATCGAGCAATCGGAGAGATTTGACCAGATGCTAAATTTAGTCAAATAAAACTACCAGATTTTTGAAAATTATTGAAAGGTATTTGAAGATTATTTGAATTATTTAAAGATTTTTGAAAGGTATTGTAAATTTTAAAAAAGATATGCCAAGAGACAGGGCTTTTTTCCATGTAACGCGATGGAACGGCGTTCCGGTACCTTTTTTCACGGATAATTATTTATTTAATTTTTCTAAATCCATTAGATGAAATAATGTTTGCGCTTACGTAATTTCAATATATATTTATACAATTCATCGAAATGATAAAAAATAGTAATGTAATGAATATTTAAATGATATTTAAACATATTTTTTTTAGTAAAAAGCTTGACAGGAAGTGAGTTTCGGGACCTTTTTTGTTTCATAAAAAAAGCCCGGTGAGAGGTTTATTATAATAATAGTGTATATACATATATATATATATATATATATATATATATATATATATATATATATATATATATATATATATATATATATATATATGTGTATACATATATATATATATATATATATATATATATATATATATATATATATATATATATATATATATATATATATGTGTGAAATAAGTAAAAAATACAAATATACATATTGACATGATAATGAAGAAGAAAATTTATCCTTCCTGTTTCATAGGTCGACTGGAATGAAGGGGAATTTAAAAGCTTTATTAAAATAGAATTTTGATTTGTAAAATGTAAATTGGTCGGCTCCCAGATTGGACTCCTGCAGCCGTCGCCGGCGAGCCGGAATGCTTCCGATATGTCTGATTGATTAGATTTGAATGTACGGATATAAACGAGGCCGGGTATTATATAATGTTATGTTAGGAATCTTGGATATTCCTCGGAAAGAAAGCTCCCTCGAGCGTGTGATGGAAGGGTCTACGACTGATTTTGACATTCTTGTAATGAATTTGGCAAAATAATTCATTTCGGTTATCTCACAGGGAAAGAGTGTCTTCATTAATATGATTAGGATATTTTATTTAATTATTTTAACAAAATGAAGATATGACGGTGGTGTACCCAAAAATATGGCTACGTGTTTATGCAATCATATTTTGAAATGAATTTAATATATATATATATATACATATATATATATATATATATATATATATATATATATATATATATATATATATATATATATATATATATATATATATTATATATATATATATATATATATATATATATATATATATATATATATATATATATATATATATATATATATATATATATATATATAATATATATATATATATATATATATATATATATATTATATATATATATATATATATATATATATATATATATATATATATATATATATATATATATATATATATATATATATATATATATATATATATATATATATATATATATATATATAATATTAGTTGCTTAAAAAAATTCTCCTTGCCAAGGATTTATAGAATATTCAGTTTATACTATATATCTTAAAAATGTTAATGAACGTGCAAGGCAAATCATAAATGAATAAGATTGATCCCTAAAACAATAGATGCAATACAATACAAAAGATACAATGGATTCAATATCTTATAACAATCAAGATTTGTCACATAGTTAATTTATTTTTCTTATTCGTACTGCCATATTTTCTAAATAAGATACCACTTAATCTTATAGATCTTTATGCCCTAATTGCCTCATTTATTTTTGTCAACTGCAAACATTATTTTGAATATTTTGTTTTCAATTAAATCTTTCTTTTTTAAAAATTGTATGCATCCACACTTCAATGATTAAAGAAAACACTTGTTTTTTACCACTTGAGTTTTATTATAGACTACATGTTTCAGAAGTTAAACTTCTATCATTCAGGTCTGTATAATAACTGAGTTATTATACAGACCTGAATGATGGAAGTTTAACTTCTGAAACATGTAGTCTATAATAAAACTCAAGTGGTAAAAAACAATTGTTTTCTTTAATCATTGTAACATGTCTTACCACAAAGTTAATGCCGAAACAATAAATAAAACATCCACACTAAATGAGGGGCATCTTATGATAACACAAAAAGAGTTTGTCTAATTTCAAACAAATTAAACACATAGAAAAAATACTCATTTGGTGTAATACAAGAATATAATATGCGAACAAGCTTACGTCATAGTGAGAATTAAATATAAGCTCTAGATCAAGAAACTTAATACAAAAATTATTTAAAACAAGAATATTAACAAACGATGTAAAATAATTTACCTCGGTCTATGTTCTTAGCCGCGGTTTATAAATGCTGCTGACGCTCCCATTTGCGAACGGAGTGTTCAATGAATTAATGATATTTTTTTATAAAATAAAAGTACAAATTTTTTCAAGCCTTTTTATTTTTGGTAAATAACCAATAAAAAACCAAAATGGTTGAAAACAAAGTTTGAGTTGTATTTTATAAAGTTTTTATAAAAATATATAAAATATAAAACCCTTATCCGCACCCCAATGGTGCATAGGGCACTGCGTCATATAAATGCAGTGTTATCTTGATCGTTTACACATGAAGGAAAGGTGATCAGCCCTCCGCTTCAGGTACCAGTCCAGGGTAATATTGAATAAATATGACAGTGAAAAAATCACTTATATTTATTTTACCCCCCTTAGGAATCGAACCCGGGACCTCCAGAACAGTAGCTGAGCGTGCTGACCATTACACTACGGAGACGGACAAATTTTATAAATTGTGCCCCAAAATATCTGCAAAAAACAAAAACAAAAAGTTATTTGTTGTTGAACTCGTAGAACTGTCCCGATAAATGAGGTCAAGCCGTTCTGAGAGTAATTTAGTCGCAGAGCCCGACTTGTATGCTTTATCGAAGCTATTATGATAATTTATTGAATAAAACGCGTAATAAATCTATTAAAGAAGGCGTCAGACGCTCGCGGGTGGCGTTTCTTAGTAGTCACACCTTTAGGAATACTAAGGTATATTTTTTTAATGTCTTGGTTACAACGTTTAAAACAAAAGTACATTTTTATTACTAAGCTTACGTATACAGTATAATAAACTTCTATTTAGCCCTTAGTTTCCCCAATAACGAATTTAAATTTAATAAAAGAAAGTAGGAAATAACAAAAACAGTTTTAAAAATACTCCATCTAGACAGACCCATACCAGTTTTAATTACTATATTCCGGAGGCAACAAAACATGATATATATTTTTTAAATCGTTATTAATTATTTTTTTAGTTCTGATATTGTTTATTGAAATAAGAGCAGCTATTTTTGTAAAATTATTTGTTATTAATACACTTCAAAATACGTCAAACTTATGTTCAAAATATTTACATATAACGTCAATAACAAAATATAATCAAATTGTTTTCCTTGTTTGAAAACATAATTTCAAATAGTAAGTTGTATTGAAGCATAACTAATAGGTAGATAAACAAATATAGAAAAACGGGGCCCCTACCATAAACAAACAGAAAGGGGTAATGACGTAATATGTATAGCCCGCTGAAAGTTGGCTTATTTCGGATTGATGAGTTAATCCGTTTTTCCTTTCACAGCGTTTGTCAATAAGCATTATGTACATGGTACATTATGGATTTTTCTGTACTAAATAAAAGTTTACGTGGGAATAAAATTGTTTACCGTTTTATATGAAAGGTGTGATAAAACAGAAGCTTTTTACGAGAATATAGCTTTATTTTTCTGAGAAAAATTAAATGGTTAAAATTGTCTCTTAAAATTGATAGAAAAAATAATAATTAGTATTTAATACATAAAATAAATATAGATATTGTATATGTGTGTGTGACAACAATATTATTCATTTTACATAACATTATAATTACATACCGGGATATCATGTTTTAAGGATTTTGGATTACTGGATCCTAAAAAGGGATAATCGTATTATTTATGTTTCCAAACTAATGTGATAATCCGTTTAAATTGAATAAACATATTATGACTTGATATGACATGTAACATTTCGAGAACGCATGACCTAAATGTGGCATCATTTGCAAAATAGAGATTAGGCTTAGTAAACCTTTTTTAATACTCCTACTTCTCATTCTGATTATGAATTTTTAAGGTTATTATCGTTTCTTCTGATGATTTGTCTGAAAAACTAAGGGACGTCATCTCAAACAGTCTGAAGAAAGTTTGTCATCTGAATTCAATTAAATCACAGTAAATTAGATTTAGATCCGTGTCCTCTGATGTCCGCTTATACACTTATTTCGCTACGCTATACAGGCACTAACATGTATCAGATCAGAGGAATTAGTAAAAAGAATTGTCAGCTTAAATTAACACCATTTAAAGGCAAACTGAAACCAATATTTTCTTTGTTAGCGAGGCATACCGTTATGAAAGCGATGGCATATCGTGTACTAAAAAACGAATCAAATAAATATATTGATTGTATAAACAAATCAGTATTTTTTTGTCAACTCTCTTTCTCTTTTGGTTAAACAATAATTTTCGTTGAATTTTCAAAGGCAACTTGAAACCAATCCATCCGCTGTTAGCTAAATATACCATAATGAAAGCCATGACAGATCTCGTAGTAAAAAACGAATGAAAAAAATACTGATTTTTTAAATGAATATTTTTTCTCTCTCTCAATAAATTACGGAAACTATCTTTTTCTTAAATAATAATTTTCGTTATTTATTTTGCTTTAAAAAACTTGTACTATGGGATAAATAAACTAGTAGTAAAATATGTTTCTTTTTATCCGGCGTCAATGTAGTGATACTTTATTCTGTAGGCATTCTATGAAGTGGGCGGTAACTGTAGGTACTATTCCAGCCCTAAAGATATTTATCACTGAAGGAAGATGTATTCAGTTTACACCCTTACGTGTCTCGAATAAGGACGCTACCCACTCCCTTCTGACAGTTGAACATAAAAGTTTAACAAAGGTTTTGATGTCTTTCAAATGCATACGTCAGAAAAGGCAATTTCCCCATTTATTTTTTTTATCGATAAATAAATAAATACAGAGAAAAATCACAAAACAATCGGTAATGAACATGATGAAATCTGTAAAGAAATAAGGGAGATACCAATGATTCGTGACGTTTGCATGTTTTGATCTCAAGAGTAGGTACGTATGTATGTACTCCAAAACTTGCGATCTCTGTGACTACGCTGTCAGTGTTACCGCGGAATTTACGCACATTTTTTATGCATTTAGATGCCTGTAAGAACTTATACGCACTTGTTGGCACATTTCTACCAACTTTCCAAAACCATATTTCATTCTTATATCCAAGAATCCATGGCGCAGGAATGATTACCTTGCTTTAACTGGATTTCGATAATCAGGATAACACGATGCGTGCGAATGAGCATCTTCGGATGCAGAAAAGGGGTTATTTTTTTTAATCTGAAAGAACCTATTATATTTTTCAGGTAGCAATAGTGAAGCTTAAACATATAGCTTTCAGGTGGCGGCGAATTCGATCTAGATTTATTCGCATTGTTACCATATCAATTTAGTGATGTGAATTTTCAAGCTTTTGTCATAATTAAATCCTGGTTGTCAATTCTGACAGATGTATGATACATTGCCAAACAATCGACAATACGGTTTTATTAAAATTGTGTTGAAAGAAATTAACGATAAAACTTATTGAAAATTAACTGTGAAAAGTTAATTTCCATAGAGTGACAAGTTGATTGATTGTTTCAATAATTGAAAATTTCTGTTTTCTAGAATGGGACTGACAAATTGAAAATACAATAAAAATCCGTCAAAATAAATATCGTGCTAAACAGGGTGTTTAAAACCACCCCATCCCAACCTTTCTTGTTAAAATGAGTATGTTAAAAAGACTAACTGGGAAGGCGTAGTTTTCAAAATAAACAGTTAAAATGGATAAAATTTTGAAAATTACAATAATTTTTAAAAATGATCATGGGCTGAGAAAGGTATTGTAAAAAAAAAGTTTAAAAAAGTCATTACAAAATTTTAGCAATATTGACTGCTTGATGTGAAATTCCTGGTCCATTAAGACACATGTGTTTCAGACAAACATTCAGATTCTTCATAAAACTTATAATGTTTTATAGTAATTATAAAAGTGATTTTAATGTAAAATTACTATATATTTACTTTTTTATTTACTTAAAAAAAGGAATAACCCGCAAAGCCTCTACTTTTAGAGACTTGTATAAAGTTAGAATGGTAAGGATAGGGAAGGTAACATGCATCACAAACATCCAGACCAATGGAAAATAAATCTTTCTTTTTTTGCAATTGGCGGAAATCGAAAGCGCGAGGTCAAATTCGCAGTCGAGTCATATCTTCTTTCTGTATCTCCCATTTTTGATAAGTCCTTATGGCCTTAGAAAGGGACTTCAAATGTATATGGGTGTATTATAATATTTTACAAATTTAATTTACGCGTTTAAGATTTCTCGGTTATTTTTGAGCTCGGCTCAGAGAGTTTTAACCTCATTTAATTATTCAAAATGCACTCAATGTTGCGGAATAATTAACCGTGGGACGCCCCTGCTCCTCGCGCGTGCTGTCACTGCGGCCAGCCCCCTCCCGGGCTACGGTATGTGGGGTTTGCCAGCAATAAAACTTGAATCGGGTCTATTTTGAAATGTATAAAGTACCTATTCAGTCCGAAAGCCAATAAAGCGCAGTAATAGCATATAGGTAATTGGGGAAGGCACTCAAAGAGCTCTACAGATATGTATTAACCGGTGATATTGGTGACTTTCACCGTGGATGATCCATTTTCATCCCCGTCCAATTGAAGCCGGGTGCATAGAAGCGGAAACGTTTTGTTACGTTTTGCTACTCTTGCACGTCAAACAAAGAACATTCTCTAACCTACTTACTTTCGACAATGTTAATTAAAGTCATCATTGTTTTCAGCAGGCGATATTTTATAACAATAAACAATGAATATTTAAAATATCCTAAATTATTATTATTATTTATTATATAATAATAATAATCTAGAATAATTTATAAAGAGCCATTTTCGTAAAATACTACCTCAAACCTTTTGGTAGTATTTTACGAAAGGCTCAAGGGCGCATACACAGACATGAATTATGGCATGGAAATGATAATGAAAGACAAAAAATACTTTAAAAAATATATTTAAAAAAAGTATGTACATGTATCACAAAGTAAAGAAGTTGTGATTTAAAAGTAATCCTTTTTATTGGATTATCATTACTGATATAACCATATTGGTTTATCATTAACTGACAAACGATGAAAATATTTTGTACGTAGGTATAAATATTTTTTTCATGTTTCATTATGTGTTATAGTTATAAAATAAGATTTATTTTACTTCATTCAAATTATTTATTCTAGCAGATACTGGATTATTCACCATATGGATGATACATCAGTATTATATACATGTATATGTCTTAAAGGCGCCACCGTCAGTCGAAATTCAAAATCTATTAAAAACAATTAACATACGAAAGAAATCCATAACAGTGCACAACAATCTTTTTCGTGCAATCAAGATGTTCAATAATAACAGAATGGCGAACGTTACACAAGTGTATAAAGTGATCACTTTAGACGGCCAAATGCCAAGTCGTAATCCCCGGAAAGCTCAGATTTCCATCTTTATTCGTATTACGAGAATTAATATAAATAAGACTTATACTGATCTTTAGAGAGTAAAGATCTTAAATGAAATTAATTGTTTTCCGTATACTTTTTATTTATTTCTTTACTACAGTTTGAAGTAAAAAAAGAAATAAAATTTAAGTAAAAAATATGTATTGTATGTTCATTATTGTATGCAAAAATATGTAAAAAATATTTTAAAATGTATTTGTATGCAAAAATATGTAAAAAAAAAATATGTTGGTCAATTGATTCATCAAAAAGATGTTGCCCAAAATAGCAATAATTTTTGAACGATAAGTTTATACCTCAAAGTGTACCTAAATATTTATTTTTATTTATTTATTATATCAGACTCAGGATTATTCACCCTCCAGTCTATCAAAATTACAACTAAAACATCAGTATAATAGGTGATATCATCATCAGACAAAATTCTAAATCTACCAAATAATTTTATTAAAATTAAACACTTGAATAATCCACTTTATCGAGTTTTATTTTTATTTACGACTAGTTTCGAAAACGACAATTGTTTTCATCTTCTGGTACAAATTAAAACTAACGAATAAAAATATATTTAGGTGTATATAAAGGTTAATAAATATAGGGAGGGGGGTTTAAGGAACAACATTTTATGTAAAAGGAAACATTGATAATAATGGTGACGTATTTTGAAACAGTAAATTATTAATTATTGTTTTATCTGAATTTGAATTTTTATGTATTTCTAAATTTTCTAAATTATTCATAACTTGACCTTTATTTGTAACAGAGTGTAATAATTTAAGTGTATGAGAGTCAAATGAGTGGTTAGTTTCCATGATATGATTTGCAAATTCCGAAAAATAATTACTTGTTAGTCCACGACGATGTTCTCTAATTCTAATTCTTAGACTTCTCGCAGTTTGGCCAGTATATTTTCTATCGCAGTCACCGCAAGAAATTTCATGAATACCGCTTCTATCTAATATGTTTACTTTTGAAATTTATTTCTACCAAATAATAACTAATATACGAAATGAATCCAATAAACATCGTTAAACAATTGAATCCAATATGTATGTTCAAAAATGGGCTGAATGGTGAACGATACACAAGAGCATAAAGTTATGTCTTACTCAAGCCAGCCAAATGCCTAATCCGCAAAGACTCATTTTTTGCCCTATGTGGTAAGGGTAAATTTTACAAAAGGTTAAAAACACAATATTAATAGTTGTGGACCATCGATAAAATAAGTATATTTGAATAAATTGTATAGTATAAGGAACTAAAGATAAGTACTTAGTACCTACCTAGTATTTTCAAATAAATCAATATTACTACATAAGTATGTATTACAAACGCTTTATAAGTCTAAAGAAATTGCCTGGCCACTCCTAGTAGGCTTGTTAATATAGAATAAATTATAATGTAATATCAAAGGACCAAAGCGATGTAATAAAGGGAGCCGCAGCGCTTGTTAGTGTGCTAGTCCTTCTAAGAATAATTTTCATTCAATTCAAAAAGCAATTAAAAACATCCCGAAAAGGCTTTATCGTCGAAATGTCGAGGGCTGTTCTAAGGTTCTTACTTTACCTAAGGAAAACAATGAAACAATAATGGAAGTTATAATATTTATAAAAAATGTATAAAGGTACCTTCATAGGATCCAAATACAAAATAAAACTGCCATGAGATATGGCTAATTTATAGCAAAAATTACAAAATTACAAATTCTAAAAAAACGTTGTCAAAAATTTTTTACAGCATTTTACACAAGTTACAGCATACTTAATTCTTACTTGAAGTACGTACTTAAGTAAATGAAATATATATTAAAAGAACTTCAAAGAATCGATGATTTCATTACTTACATGGCTTAGAGTAAGCTATGTTCATATTAAATTTCGAAAAATCGTTATTTTCAATCTCAATTTGAATAAATCAAAAGTTAAAAGCGTTATAATGCCTAACAGTTTACTCGTTTCATTAGCGTTTTTACTTGTCCTCGTTCAAGCAAAGGTTATTTAAAGTTCTTTCTTTGAAGAATTAAATAAAATTTAAATTTGTTTTCGATTAACTGCAATATAAATGACAAAATATATTGATTTTGTATTTCAGTCTGAAAGAGATCATCATTGCGCTTTTTATTAAACAGTAGCTCTTTATTAAGCTGGTATTTGTAGCATTTGAAGTAATGTTAAAAAAACTCCATATGTACATATATTGGCAATAAAAAATAATGAGGGGAAGCGCTCTTAGAAAATAATGAAGACGAAGACAATTGTTATCTAAGTTGTCATAATACCAGTTTAACCTTACTGTAATAATCTTTATAATATTTTGAGTATGTCTAAATCTTTCTTCACAAATCCGGATTTGTGAACGAAGAAGTTTGAGTATGATTTCAGTGCACCGTTCACTTTGTTCCCAGCATTCACTCTCCTTTCTATATCTTTATCAATCTTTCCATCCCTAGAAAACATACTACCCAAATACACGAAATCATCTACCTGTTCCAGAATCTCTCCGTTTACCAATATTTCACATTCAGATCTGCATTCTTCTCTTTCAAAAACCATAATCTTAGATTTGCTAACATTCATCAATAAGTCACTTTCCTTGCACACATTATACACTTTTGTCACCAACGCCTGCAGGTCTTCTCTGCTATCGGCAAGAAGAACAGCATCGTCAGCATACAAAAGGCAACAGACAGTCAAATTATTCATTCTGGCTCCAACATTTAAATCTTTCAGTTCTTTCATGCAATTATCCATGTATAGGTTAAACAGCCACGGTGACATTACACATCCCTGCTTAACACCTTTAGAGATGCTAAGCCAGGATGAAAATGAACCACTTACCCTTATGCATGCAGTGCTATCCTCGTACAAGGATGCTATGCCTTGGATAAGTTTACTGCTTACCCCATACTCAGATAACACCTTCCATAGCTTCGTTCTATCAACTCGGTCATACGCTTTCTGCAAATCCACAAAAGCACAGAAAAGCTTTTGGTTTTTGGACAAAAACTTTTCAGTAATGTTGCGCAAGGCAAAAATTTGATCCGTACATCCTCTCCCATTCATAAATCCACTCTGGACATCCCACACTTTGTCCTTTGTTATGGTTCTCACTCTTTCAATAAGGATTCGACCATACATCTTGCCAACAGCACTCAATAGACTGATTGCTCTATAGTTCCCACATTCCACCCTAGAACCTTTACCCTTGTAGAGAGGCATTATAACTGCCCTTCTCCAATCCACCGGAGTATAACTCTCCTCCAGACAACGGTTAAAGAGCCTATGCAACCATGTGAGAACTATTTCGCCACCATTCTTGACGTATTCTGCGGCAAAATTGTCGAATCCTAGAGCCTTTCCATTTTTCAAAGACTTAGTGGCATTCTTAATTTCTTCCATACTTATCTCTCTTGAAACATCATTCACACATATTCGGGGAAATGTACTTACGTCACTAACGTTATTAATCGTATGTGTTTCATACACCTCCTCGAAATACTCTTTCCATCTCTCTTTTATATCTTTTTCATTCGTCACCATTTTTCCGTCTATGTATTTATCATTATTCCGTATGAGTTCTTTAGTGCCTCTGTCGCTTGAGAATGTGAAGAAGACGTCAGGATTTTTTGATACGTTATTTTTATTACCTACCTTTATTGAGCCAGTAAAATTATATTATTACTTTCATCGCTTTTCACGTAGCATTATAAGGGTTGAAATAAACGTTCTTCGTAGAAAAAAACAGTAAAAGAGCGAATCAATGAATTATAATAGAATTTGGGACACAACGTTTTATAAGCGAATTTATAATACTTTATTTTTTTAAACATTTTTTTTTAACATTACAGTGTCTTAAAAGTCACTGTCCGAAAAGCTATTTTTAGTCCGGTAATAATTTTTTTTTCGTATGAATAGCAAACTTCGGTAGTACCTAGAATTGTATAGCTATATGGTATAAGGACTGTCAGTCCATTTAACATCACATTCGTTTGAAAATGCCATAACTAGGCGAAACAATTGTCAGAATATGAATTTTTATATGTTTTTTAACAATAAAATACAACATAGTAGACTCAAAAAATCTGTGTTTGATTTAACATAAATTGAAATAGAGTTTTAAAAATTAAACGCTAAATCAATAAATATTATAATGTCGTTTATAAAACCAATTAAAAAAAACATACAAACAATATTTTCTTATTTTATTTTATAGTATAAAGTAGTTAAGAATGATTTTTAACATATTTTGATAAAGGTTTTAGTTTTATTACATTACTAAAATTTCGCAAAAGAACATTTCAATATACTGCAACAAATATTTTTTTTAAATATTTTTTAAAAAGTTTAATTATTGGCAGTACAGTGAATGATTCGTATGATAGTAGTATAATAATTAAAATTTCTAAAAAAATAAGAATTAAAAAAAAGAAAAATATTTGTGTTTTTATTATTCAGAAAAATACTTCAATTTCATACTTTTTCTGTTAGCCTAATTATTAGAAATAGGTATCAAATTCTGATAGAGTGAGTTCGGACCGAGAAGCTCTGACTCAAGAGTCCGTGACACTAACCACGGGACCACAACCCGACACTCATTACAAAATCATTACAAAAATGTGAAAAATCATAGAAAAAATGCATTTCCGAGATAATTTTTGATATGTAAATCCAAAATAAATTGGCTTACGTTTCAAATCTAATATTAGTAGCAATTTATCAGCATTAGTGTAATTGAATCAGTGGTTCACCTAGTCCTCCGAGCTCCGGCGGATCGCGAGTGGAATACGACTTGCCTCTAATTCAGTGTTTCCCAACCTTACTTAAACCATGCCTCACTGTAATGAATGAAAAATCTTCTAACCCCCCCCAATCGTTTTTTTAATTTACCAAAGAAAAAAGCGAAATACTTCAAATAAAAAATGCACTCATGCAATTTTTACTAATTTTATTTAATTTCCATGAATAAATTGTGTATATTATGTTACATTACAGCTCTAAAGATAATTAGTGCGATCTTTGGGCTTGGTTTGAGAAACCGAAAGGGAAGTAATCTTCTGAATACTGGCAAACTTTTCATACCCGTACTATTAAGTTTTGTTTGGTGTAAGGAACTATAATTAAAAAATGTTTGTAAAGTTTACAAAATGTAAACGAACGAACAAGTCGATCACACATATCGCTCACTCCTTTCAAGAACGTCATAAATAAAAAAAACTTGGTTTTTCAGGAGAACGTTTTTAAAGTTTAAAAATATAACACCATGTATTAAAAATAAATATCAAGCCACTGTGCATCAGATCTTTTTAGGTAAAACCTGAAGTTTCTCCGTTTGAAAAATATTTATATATTTAAAAAAAAATATTTAAATTATTTTTTTCTTCAAAATGCAACACTTTCTGCCCTGTAGCGGGTAAATATTAAGTTTAAAATATGCCGCTTTTACTGGGATATAGTACATTTTCTGGAAAACATGCACAACTGAAAATTGTCGATTTTTTTTATTTATGACGTTCTTGAAAGGAGTGAGCGATATGCGAAGTACCCGACATAATTTTATTTTTTTATGTTGGTAGTATTGCCATCTATCACTAAAAATAATATAGAAAAGTACAAACAAAACAATATTATGTGTATTTATCAGTCATATATTTATCAGTGATAAAGAAACGGTTAGCTTCAAAACCGGTAAAAATTATAATTAAGTTATAGTTAAATATTTATAGTGATTTTAAAACAAAGTTAGTGCTTCAAATATAAATTATACAAATAAAACAATTACAAATATACTGCCATCATGTTCTCTAAAAATTAAAAATTGCAATATACTTTTTTTGAAAATGTGTTTTTCGACAACAATGTAACAAATATTAAGGATTTGCGCATTGCCCCCCAAGACATTTAATTTGACCCCAGGTGGGGCGAGCGCCCTACGTTGAGACACACTGCTTTAACTAGAGGTAGCGCCGGACCAGCATTATTCATCCCTCCGCACGCACACAGGTGGATGATGATAATTAACCCGTCCGCCAAGAAGTTAATTAACAAGGACATCTGCCTCCGAATAACACCCCCTTGTTATCAAAATGAACCCTTGAACAGATTTGCGGCCGACAGTTAAGAATCGGACAATAGGCTGGCCGAATAAATTAGGATTAAATATTATCTCAAAAGTACCTACGTCCTCGGAGATTTGCATGCAAACATGATCACGTAATAAAGTTACGTTATTAGGTGGAATCCATTTCGAGATGTCGTAAAGGCTAAGTTTATTGTTTAACATTAATTTCCTAAGTCTTGCTTCCATTATAAACTATATAAATAAAAATACAAATGTTCGTTTATTACTACATATATTAAATATTAAATCTTCTAAAGTTTTAATATTTTGTTTTAATATTTTGATACAACGTTGTATCCGAAATATGCGCGTGAAAATACTTTTAAAAATTAGAAAAAAATTAATTCTACCATTGATAGTGTCGAGGAACTAGCATGTAGAAGATGGATTAATCCAAGCATAAATATAACTTCCTAAATTTGGCTACTATGATTGTCAATCATGGCGAGTGATACCCAGACTTTCATATTCTTCATCATCTACGTTGAGATCAAGAGTTTGTATTTTCACCTGGTAATGAGAATATAACAAAAACTTTATAATAATTTTCCAACCAGACTGGTCTGATTAAATCAGCAACGACGAAACCCGGTCACTGGTCAAATTTAAAAAAAAGTTAGAAAACCTATGTAATATATAGTTTCATTGTAATATAAAATGCAGATCCACGAAGAAATATCAAAACAAGTAATTACAAAACACAAATCTAATCGTTGTGGTTACATAATAAAATAAACACTATGTAATTTTTCCACATGAATTTTATTTGACCAGCAAACCAGGTTTCGTCGTAACCGACATCGTCAGACTGGTCAGATGTCGGTTACAACGAAATCCGATTGCTGGTCAAATAAAATTCATGTGGAAAAAAATACATGGTTGTTATTTTATTATATAAAATGCAGTTCCAACAAAAAATATCAGTACAAAACTTAAAGTAGTGGTTAAATTGATAAACTAAGAATTGGTATTTAACAAGTATTTTATTTTAATATTTAAATTTAAAATAAATTAATGAATGACAAGTTCTTAATTTACGAGGGTAAAGATATTTCAAATTATAATCACGGCAATAAAAGTATACGATTGATAAGATATTTAAAAAAAATGAATGCTATGATAAGAAAGAAAAAAAAATAAGTAGGTGTGTGTTATATTGTACAAAGCCCGTTTCACAGGCCTAATCGCATATACGAGTACATAGCAGCAGTTTCTCCAAAGTTTCCACACATGGAAACATACTTCGCGCTGTTTGGAGAAATCTGTACGCAAGTCCTTGATTCGCTGTTATACACGTACTTCTCCAAGTCCCACGGAATGTTTGCTAAGCTCCTTGAGTTCCACAATACGTCCGAATCCTGAATATTCTTGAACCGAAACTAAAAGGCGCACAAATATGTGGACTTCTACGAAGTTGAGTATGTGCTCAATGCGAGAAATAATACCGACACAGCCAATAAAACATTAGCAATGCACTAGTTAATACCTTTATTTTTAAACATTCAAGTTTGTGACATAACAGTTTTTAAGGTAATCATCATTTGGACACTTGATCTAGGTAATCTACATGTAAGTTTTGTTAAAAATGTATATTTTTTAATTAAGGTACTTAAAGAGATAAAGGGTATTGAAAGTAACATTAAAATAATTTATTGTTGATATCACAACAAAGCTGAAAGAGATTTCGATACAGGAATATGAAAAGCTGGGTTTTACAGGGTTTACAACCTGGTTATTGCCTGATTAAAGTGATTGACGACCATGTTATTGAAATTTCAAAAATTATATTTCAAGTCCCAGGAACGTTTCACATTTTCGATATAAATTTTATGGTTGTAAATCTTTACTCAAGTAATTATAGCTGTAACCTTCACGTAAAACATCAGAGATTTTTTCAGTAATTTCATTTTTGACACATTCAGGCGTTTCCTAGTAGGTGAAATAATACATTTTTTTTATTTATTTGATGTAAATCTAAGAATACTCATTAATGCATAGTAAACAATATAATAACAACTATAGCCTCCTCCTATTGTTACTGTATCTACTGAAAAAAAACAGCTCCTACGCTTTCCTCATCCTTCAACGTCCCAAAGACACTACTCTGAAATTTAGACCAGGCTTTACATACTGTGTTTGATTATAATGTTGTATGCATTGCAATATGTGTAATGTATTTTTGTAAATAGTGGTATTTTCCGATTACAAATTTAATTAAAAATGGATAAATACATGTACACAATGTGACTCCCGACTCCCGAATAAATTCATGAAAAACAAATAAAGTTTGAAACCTTTATACCTATTATACTAATTAAAAAAATACTTCCTTTGAATGTTTTTCGCAAACACTTTGTGGCACATTTAAAAACTTTATAAACTTTTTTAAATAACTTTATAAAATAAAAGAAAGTTGTTTTATTTTATAAAGTTAAAAAAAAAACACTTTTAGAAAAATGTCAATGATTTTGTTGAACCATATCCTTTTCCAACAAACAAGTGATAATATCCATTGTAAGTAGGTACCTATACGTATAAATATAAAACTCTTATACCTGGTATCCCAGTCTCCAGTAAGTACTCGAGTAAGATGAAAAATTGAGTACAACCTTTGACACTTCTCGGCGCTTATCTCGACTCAAATACACGATAAACGGATGGGATAAATACGTCACTGTAGGAAGAGTAAGTAACAGCCAGACAAGACACAGGAAACTGGTGGAGATTACTCACTCGGAAACTGTGCACGTGAAGAACAGACTCGGCACGAAGGAAGAAGTTAATATAACTTCGTATTTTTTAAACATATGTAATTACAAATTGATATCGAATACGTGAAACTCCACAAAAACTCGATAGACTACTTCGTTAACACTTTTGAGTAAAATCTATGAAAAGAGTGATGGCTCGTAAGTCGAAATATTTAAATTGAAGTCTTAAATAATAAATTATTAATTAAAATATATTTAAAAACCTGTCAAAAAATTACAGATTCCGCCAACCCCATTGCCTTCAAACCCTTATCCGCACCCGATGGTGCACAGGGCAATGCATCGTATAAAAGCAGTGTTATCTTGATCTTTAATACACGAAGGAAAGATGATCAATCCTCCGCTTCAGGTACTAGTAAAAGGTAATATAATTGAATAAATATTAGGGTGAAAAAATCACTTATCAGTATTTATTTGACCCCTCCTGGGAAGAACCCGAAACCTCCAGTACAGTATACGGTGCTCACCATTATACTAAGGAAGCGGACAAAATAACTTAATACCTCTCTTAATTACATAATACAGTCGCAGATATACATGACGTAATATATTTTTTCCTTTCTATAGCGAAACATAGATTGAAAGAAGACGGCGTCGTGTTGAATATTTTGATTTACCCCTTCATTAATATTTTATAATCAAAACTTATTATTTTTTTTATAAATGAACTTAATTTTTTTTTAAAACATATGGAATTTCATAAGGACGAAGACCTGTGACTATAAATGGTGGGGATTCTGGATTATTCCCAAATGCTAGGCGGCAAGTCATGTGACTACAGGACCGGCCCTTAAACTTAGTGCTGGGTTAGAGTCAGAATTCTGAGAGTGTTCTTGGGTGTACTTGACTCAGAAGCTTGAGAGAGGTAATTTATTGTTATTACTCCGTAGTTTCACGAGAACTATAACCTTCCATCAACAGGTATATACGTTACCAATAAATAGAAACATACATTTTAATGAAAAAAAAGGAAATATACGTAAATGGTAATTAATAGTTTTAAAAGATTTAGTACTAGAATCAGCTTATATAACACTCTTAAGAGTAATATGATTTTTATTAATATTCGAGAGTTTTTGAACGCGTTAAGCGAAAAATAAAAGTTGCAACATTTTGAGTGTGTCCAAATTATAAATAATAATAAAACCCTTTTCGGCACCCCAATGGTGCATAGGGCACTGCGTCATATAAACGCAGTGTTATCTCAATCGTTTACACATGAAGGAAAGGTGATCAGCCCTCCGCTTCAGGTACCAGTCCAGGGTAATATTGAATAAATATTACAGTGTAAAAATCACTTATATTTATTTGACCCCCCCTGGGAATCGAACCCGGGACCTCCAGAACGGTAGCCAAGCGTGCTGACCATTATTACACTACGGAGGCGAACAAAAATATAATATATCCAAACACTTTTCACAAAATCTGGATTATCACCAATTTATTAATATTATTTAGCGTATGACGGTCGTCAGCCCCGTAAATGTCCAAACTTTTTTTTCACCTTTAATTTATATTTATATTTTATCGTTTTTAATTTCTAAATGTATATTTTTTTTTAAACGAGAGACGTTAGTAAAAAATACCTTAAGCGGTCCGTTATTAAAAAAGAATCACAATCAGCCTATATTTGACTTGATGATGTAATGATTTTCCGAAACCGGTAGTCATGAAGTAGTGTTTTCACGTGGTATTACACAAAGTGAACGATTGTCATGTACCATATTATTTTTTGATATCTCATCAAAGATGAAGAAGAATATGGAAGTTTGAGCATTTACTGGGCTGACGACCATCATAGGCTGGTTTAAGTGATTACTTTACTCACGTGTAACATTCACCAATTCCACCCATTATTGACAACCACACTACTCAAATTCTTGAAAGTTCTATATATATGATCCAATTTCGAAACATTGTTCTCGAATCAACAGAACTTCACTAGAGACATCTATTGGTGATTTGAATCCTATAATTGGAGATAATCCAGATTTGTGAACGAGTATTTGGACATACTCAAAATGTTGTCATGTACCATATTTTTGCTAATCTGTTTAATCCGCTGTGATTGACTCTCAAGCTTTTTGACTGAAATATTTAGTAATATGGCCGCCTATCCTGAGTGCCTACTTCTGGAATTCAGGTTATTTACATTTCGGCACGCTTCACCGCCGCTCGACTCGGTTTGGGCCTGAAAACATAATGAACTGAAAACTGAACTGGAACCATAGTGTGTAGACAAAAACAGAAGCGACAAACTTAAGAATTTAAATTATTTTTTGACATCTCATCAAAGATGAAAAAGAATATGGAAGTCTGGGCATTTACGGGGCTGACGACCGTCATAGGCTGATTTAAGTGATCACTTTACACACGTGTAACATGACGTGTAGCCTATGACGGTCGTCAGCCCCGTAAATGCCCAGACATCCATATTCTTCTTCATCTTTGATGAGATGTCAAAAAATAATATGAAAATAACTCCTGTAATTGGAGATAATCCAGATTTTGTGAACGAGTATTTGGAAGCACTCAAAATGTAAGTGCAAAAAAAATTAAAGAAAATTTTATTTTCAATTGGTCTGGGTGTTTGTGATGTATTTTTCGTATTAACCTTCCCTATCCTTACTAAATTACCTGCAGATAAGTCTGTAGAGGCGGGTTATCATTTATAAAAAAAAATATTATGAATATGACAATTCAAAAATATTATTAAAATTATTAAAAAAAAACGATTCTACAAAAATTCACTGTAAATGAAATATTTTTAAATTGCGGATGTGAAGTAAGTTTTTGGGTTGAACCGCACTCCCGGTGATTTTTTTACGAGATTGCTACTAGAAAAAAAAAACAACATCAAAAATATTTTACATATCTTTTTCCTGTTTATGTCATAAGAACAAGTTAATGGGTACTTAATTTATTTTTATTCAAATTAACATTGCAGTTTCCCAGTTTATATTTATATTTATTAATTCATATGAGTGAAATATAAAAAAAATAATGTGTCGGGTTGTGGTCCCATGATTAATGTCGCCGACTCTTAAGTCAGAGTTTCTCGGTTCAAACCCACTCTACCACTATTTGATACCCTTTTCTAAGAATGAGCCGTTTAGGCTCACAGAAAAAGTACGAAATTGAAATATTTGTGTAGATAAAAAAAACACAAATATTTCTCTTTAAAAAAAAAAAAAAATTATCACAACATTTTTACAAACATCTTTTTTAAATGTGTAAAATAACGAAAGTAGATTGGGTGAAAGTCCATCTGGGGCATTGAAGAAAGAAAAGCGAATATAAATTTGTTTACACGTTAGATCCTCTACGGTTTCGATTGAGTATGGCCACATCACGGGCGACCCGGCCATTAATTGATTTTCATTTATCTGAAAATTTTATACTGTCAATTAAAATCGTAGGTTATTGCAGCTGAAATAAACCCGGATCAAAACATAAATATTTTATGAGTTCAAGTAGAATTTCGATCTATGTACACATCATGAACTGCTGGGTTTGTAATTGAGTGAAAAGACACATTCTTAAAATAGTTTAATTTCTAGAATTGATTAAATTAAGGTTGTTTTTAAAAATAAAATTAATTAACTTTGTTTTTACCACTTTTTTATAACTACAATTTAATCTACCGGCTTCTACAATACCTTGTCATCATCAGGGTTTATTTTAAATAAAAAATATTTAAAACATTAAGATACTCTCACCAAAAACTACCACACACTCCATAAAAATACTAAATGTTTTTTTTATAGAGTGTGTGGAAGTTTTTGGTGAGAGTATTTTAATGTTTTTGATTTAAAATAAACCCTGATGATGACAAGGTATTGTCGAAACTGGTTGGTTAAATTATACAAATAAAAAAAAGTGGTGAAAACAATGTTCTTTAATTTTATAAAGTTTATAAAATGTGCCACAAAGTATCTGCGGAAAACATTTAAGAAATTATTGTTGTAACCATAATTGTATTTTTTTTTAAACTTCCAATGTACTTCTAAAGATTTCAATGATATTTAGATTTTTCCGGTAGAATATCGTAAGGATAAAAACATATTTGATAATACAAACTTTCATTTTTGTAATGCAACGCAAAAATGGCAAAAGTTTAATTTCTTATTATTACTTATTATTATTATTACTTTAAAATATTATTTCAACCGACCACAAATATGTAATTGTTTACGTTATAGGAACCGAGTTGCTATAACGTAAAAAGTAATAAATGTATCAAAATAAACCTTTACAATAATATGTCTTTTTTTAAACCCAAACATTCCGTGCAGCCATCTCATAAAGCAAAAAATGTGTTTCGCCAAATATTTTTGTATAATTGTTTGTTTCAAATATATATTATTGAATAATGGCATCGAAATAGGTTTCTGAAAAGGCAACATAGCAAAAAATGTATCACGAGAAGTTAAATATCAAGAACATCGTTTGTGAAGAAGACAGTTGCATTCACACAATAAAACTTCGAAGAATTGTGAGCGATAATAAGGCTTCGGACTTTTTTGTCATCGGGCTAGCTAAATTTCTTCGTTAAAGACGGGGTTGCTTATAATACTTGTTTTAAAACTATTTTCCTTAAAGTGCCACATGCCATGTTTTGGTATGAAGGCCTCGATGTATTCAGCCGAATCTTGAAGGCACGGGATCGAAAAGTCTTATCATTTACCCGAAAGCGAAAGAATGGCCCATAGAAACGATACGATCTTTCGCGTTTAACAAATTGAATTCGTAGAGCAGACGCGGTCGGTAAATACCATATGGCCAAATCCCGTGACAAATGTCGTAGGATAAGGAGGCCGACATTAACAAAGTGGCGAGGATTTGTTAGGACGATAGTGTAAAATTCAGATTTGTCAGTGCACACAACAAGACACGGCGAACGGCAAACAGTGGCCTTACCCGTGTCAGGAGTCAAGTCACATGGACAAATGTACCACTCCAGAGACGGATTTCAGACTTAGGTACACTCCAGATTTACTGCACGATTTGCAAACGCATTTCTCATCGAACTCTATCTTAGTAAAGGGATGCAATTTCTCTAACGGTACTATTTTGCTATAACTATCTTATTGAAAGCAGGGGTGGTATTACTAAGCGTTAACTGCGCACTGAACATACCTTTAACATAACTTTTGGTGACTTATTTCTAACGACTTTGGCATTTCGAAACCAGACGTCGATCTGTTTATTCAGGAATTTTCGATGTCAGACGCTTAATGACGGATGAAATGTCAAATGTTATCACCACACGGATGACACATTAAAATTATAGATGTCTCAATTAAACTCTCTAATTATTATTGACAACATTTTTAGTATATCTAAATACTACAAAAAAATCTAATGCATCTAAATCTTGTTTCTCAATCCAACATAGATGGCTCTCGTGAACTCACATGACCTGTGCTATGAGATTAATGATATATATAGGAGTTCCAAAAAAACTTAGTTGTGTGGTTGTCAATCATGGGTGAATGTTACACATGTGTAAAGTGATCACTTTACCAACCTATAACAGGTCACAAACCCAGACGTCCATATGTTCCATACTTCATATTTGTTGAAATGGGTAAAATTAAAGATACAGCCCTGTATGAAAATCTTGATCGTAATCTGGAATACACAATGAAATATTGAACAAAATATCTTAAATCCCAAAACGTCCGGAGAGATTTGTCACCGCATTCCCAGACACGTTTTAACAAGAAACTTTATTCGAAAAAATGTATCTTCGCGTTCATTTTTACCGAGAGGCCGACGCATAAAAACATTTTATTCTGAGGCCAACTTTTAATATTTAATGGAAAAGGAAGGATGAAGCACGTTAAATGGCAAGGAAATGCGGTCATTAACAAGAGTGCGGAAGTGTAATGATCGTGAGAGAAATGTGGATATGAGAAATGAGAAGGGATAAGAAAATGGATAGATAAAAATAAGAGAAAATAACACCCATAAGCGTCCAGTCGATTGCTTTAAAGGTGGCACTATATCGCTCACTCCTTTCAACAACGTCATATATCAAAAATCGTCAATTTTCAGATGTGCATGTTTAGGAATACCCAGAAAATGTACTATATCCAGCAAAAGCGGCATATTTTCAACATAATATTTACCCGCTACAGGGCAGAAAGTGTTGTTTTTGCATTTTGAGGAAAAGGTATTGTTTAATTATTTTTTTAAAATATACTGAATATTTTTCAAATGGAGAAAAAACATTCAGGTTTTATCTGAAAATCTCTGCACAGTAAAAAGTTCAATAAGTGGCTTGATATTTATTTTTAATACATTTGATTATATTTGTAAACTTTAAAAACGATCTCCTGAAAAAATCAAGTTTTTTGATATATTATGACGTTGTTGAAAGGAGTGAGCGATATATCAATGGATTTATATTCAGATGCTACAATGTGATGGGCTATTTGTACTGTGGAGTTAGATATCCACTGGTTGCAAAATATTATTGCTTTCAACTGACTTGCGTCATATTTTTGGAAAGCATAAAGTAAAACAAACTACATATAAATAATAACGTTATACCACAAAGTAAATGCCGAAACAATAAATAAAATACCCTATAAGAAATACATATATGTGGAGGTCCTCACCAAAACGTTACATTTCCATTATAAATGATTTTAAGTAATCAGGAATTCTAGCTTGTAAAATTGTTACGCTTTGGTGCGATTTAATGATTTTGTATTGGTTTAATACAGGATTGGTCACGTTTTGTGCAACTTTAATTAAGATTTCGATAGAATACAGTAAACAGAACAGATTTGCATTTAAAGGATTTTTGGTGCAATATTGGAAATGTTACTTTTTGGTAAGGACCTCCACATATGTTGTAGGGTATTAATATGAATATATCATCCGTAGCGTGAATTTACCCCTGTCTGATAGATTAAATAATAAAATATACGGAAATCCTATTTTTACGACAAAGATTGATAAATTTAATCAAACGGTGGGAGAAGAACTATGATATGTTACACGCTTGAGGTTTAATTTCTCGAGACACGCGAAGAAAGTATGAATTCGATTCACCCGCCAACCGCTTCCGGTTTTCCCAGGTGCGTGGGGGGGGGGTCGCTTCCTGTTCCGTTAGGGTAATCAATTACCACGTGACCTTACCGTGCCAGCGTAAGTGATTATATCGGTATCTAAGCAAGGTTGCCCGGCCGGGGAAGGTGAGGGACTTAGCGAGACCTAGCTTAACTAAGAAAGTAGATCCCTGGCTCTTAACGAGCGGCTTAGTTTGCAGCCGAGGCTTACTGCTTACTACTTAGTATCATATTCGCGTTAAACTTTATCATTTTACCGTATCTTAAGCCTAGAATACTAAACTATCGTAAAAATTACGACAGGAAAGTGATGATTTCTGAAAAAAAACAATGTTCGCGTCGTTCCTCCCGCCTTGCTTCATAGTATCTTCCTAATGTAGCTTTGGTACATTACGAACGGTCATCACGCTCGGTTATCTTATGGAAGTTCCGAGTTCGATTCCCATGGGGGGAGGGGTCAAATTTAATATTTTTTTTGTATATTAAAAGCGTTGTTAACTTTGAGGTTTGGTAATATAACACTCCATATCATTCATCATTCACTTTATGTAATATAACTTTACAGTGGTATTAAACTTCACTTTTAAAGTGGTTTTACACAAAATAGGCGATGAATGATGGGAAGAACATTTATTAAATATTTCCCTGGACTGGTACTTGAAGCGGAAGGCTGATCACCTTTCCTTCATGTTTTAACGATCAAGCTAACACTGCGTTTATATGATGCAGTGCCCTATGCACCATCGATTGTTTGAATGAAAAATGAAGTGTGCGTAATCTCTTAAACCCAATTTTTTTACTATTACTTCTAAAATAATAAAAAATTAAAAAAATAATAAATCTTATTTATTTCCGTTTTATTTCTGTCGTATTTTTTATGAATGTTTAGTAACAACGTCACTCGTTAGATAGTTTAGTAATCTAGGTTTAAAAAAAATACGCAGCCAAACACTACAATTTTGTTCAGCAAATCCAACTACATATTATACATATCGTACATCGAAAGAAGGTACCAAATTCACGGAGTATGAAATTAATTTTTGAACGAATTATCAAAGCCAGTGGTCACTCATTAGTCCACAGAGCCAATTATAAACAGTATAACGATTTAGTTTTGTTTGAGATTCAAATACTATCATCAAATAATAACTTAAATGAAATAGGTGCTACACTGTTTATTAATTTAATAAACTTTACTAGATTTATGTTTTGTACTGACATTTTTTGGTGGAACAGCATTTTATATAATAAAAAAATTAGTTTATTTGTTTCTTTTCTGTTGTAAACTTTATATAAAAGTATTTATTGAAGATGAGAGTCCCATTTGCAGTAATAAATTTTTCAGTAAACGCAACATAACGTTAGTCTAGTCTGTTCAATGAAAGACTTCCCATTGTCCGACGGAAAATGCATCCGTGTGCATTTTTCTCACTGCAATAGCCCGAAGATTTTCCTCTTCACCGAGTCACTATACTGCATCCAATCTCTAAGGTCAAATAATACATATGTTTACGCCGAGGAGACAGTTTGCTTTCCACTTGAGAAAATCACTTGAAAAGAGGATTTTTTTTAGGAATGCATTTTATTTACTCTTAAAATGGAATCACATCCCTTTTGTAATATAAAGAGCAGAGAAATATTAAAGGTGTGATTATTTAATAAAAAATCATTATTTTTGCTTCACAAATAAAAACATAAAACAATACATAAAACAAAAGCCCCGTAAATGCCCAGACTTCCATATTCTTCTTCACCTTTGTTGAGATGTCAAAAAATAACATAAAACAATACAATGTAACTTTTTCTGCCAATCAAGTGTGAAGTACAAATGTTAAGTGCTGCAAATTTTAAGGATTCCGTGATTTCTAGGTTCGAGATAATCTAACACATCCTAATTCTTATTTTAAATAATGGACCACCCATACTTTCAAAAATAGTATGAAATTGAAATGTTTGTGTATGTAATAAGAACACACTCACAAAAAATGATATAAACATGCCCCAATGCTTATAAATTAGAGGCTTTGCGGATTGGATATTACTGGTTTTGAGTCTGCGGGTGGGATAGTGAGGAAATATAAGTAAACAAAAATTATTATCGCACAAACACTCAGATTAATTGAAAATTAATATCTCTTAAATTCATTTTTTATTTATTTATTCATTTATTTCATAGATTTATACATTTTTCTATATGTATTATGGCTCTTTAGGCATGGCCTGTGTTGAGCCGAAATACTTACATATTAATACAATTATTTATTTTTATATATTTTTTTTAATTATTAGATTTTATGCATTACAAACAAAAGATACAAGAACAATTAACACTATAAAGGTTTTACAATAAAATAATTACACCTGGACTTTAATTAATTCACTTTCTAACTTGTCCCTTCCAACGAGAAGCAACCATCGACGGACACTGTCCTTAAAGACATGATCACTACTGGAATTCTTAATGGTTACGGTCAGCAAATTAAATATCTTTGGCGCAAGGAATGAAAAGTTTTTTGGGCAAAACTTGTTTTAACGGGTGGGCCAACATAGTCTATATTTAATGATGCCCGGGTTCAAAAATTTTGTTGAGTTCTTACATTATCCATTTTATTACAGAATGAATCAATGCTTCATTGATGAACAGTTGTGTAGCTGATAAGAATCGTCTACACAGCTGGAAGTCATTTAAAAAAAGAAGTTGTAAGTTTTCTTACTTAGATAAGGACCTTACGCATAATACATAGTAAATTAGTAAATGAATATAACGTGTTATATTTGTTATTCATAGAGAATATTGCCGCAGTACAAGGATTAGCGTTATTAAATATTGTGCAGATATATAATAATATAACAGGGCAGAGTAAACGATGTTATTAGATCCTTTGTACAAATATGAACATCAATTCACTTCTGCTATATTTGTATGCAAGTTTTCTTTAATTTTTGTTACTCAACTCATGAAATATTCTTTATTGTCATAATTTACAATTTGAATATATTTTTATAGTAATTTTTCAAAAGGTGCACATCGATAATTACACAAAACGGTTTTTTGGTAAGAATAAATTTCAATTCATCATTAAGTTCGTCAAGGTACTCAGTTCTTACACAGAGATCAAATGAAATATATTTTATGCATTTTTGACATATTAACACGGATGAAATAGAATATAGTAGTCAGGGCATTTACAAAGCACCGTCGACCATCGTAGGCTTGGTTAAGTGATCACTTTACACACGCGTAACATTCACCAATTCTACCTATGATTGAAAATCACATTATTCAATTTTTGAACTCGTAAATTCCATATTTTTCTTCATCTATGTTGAGATGTCAAAAATGTATTAAATAACTTCTAAGCGGAGATAATTCAGGTTTGTGTACAAGTATTTGGAAATTTATTTGCTTATATAGGAGTACAATACTAGAATTTCATACGAGGATAAACAACGTAATTAATTAGTTTTTTCTTCTTCGAATCTCAAGTTAATAATCATTTGTTTCTAGTGAACTCCGATATACCCTTGCAATCTTACCCTGAGTGTGGTAAAAATGTAATATTCTCGCGATCAAATATTTCCGGAATTAAATATATGAGTTCTTGCACAAAGTGAGTTCGTTCTCCCATGCATCGCGAGTAGACTATGCGCCATGCAGCCGTGTGGGGTAAAACGTAATAAAGAGGAGTGAAAAGATGCACAAATCCGTGACAAACAAAAATCTCGAGGCACATTTTGCATCTGCTTAGCTGAACTCTATCAAATAACGTGTTAAAGCGAATCCCCACTCTCTATTTGTCAAGGCGGAAGTAAGCACATGCATTGACGTTCGGACGCCGTGAATCGGATGTTATTTCCGGATGACGTCAATATTATAGTAGCGCACAAAGTAGGTATTACATTATTCCATTCCTCGCACTGTTTCCACGAAGCGTTTGTGCTTAATTCGACGAATGGATATCTCTTGATCCGGAAAATTATTCTCAGGAAATCACAAACGAGAATATGATTCAATACAGTGGCAAAAACACAAGTACATATATGAGGGCGTATTTCGAACAAAGGATTTACAATTCTGATTTAAGAAATCGATTGATTGAGATGGTGTTTAGTCAGTGGAATTTCATGTCATTTGAAATTTTTAATTGTTTTATAATTAAAATAAAACTTTGTTTTAAAATGACGATAACTTTACTAATTAATAATTAAAGTTATTTTAAAACAAAGTTATAATTAAATTATAAAATGGAAAATCACAAAGTTATTGCTTCAAGTAAAAATTATAATTATTAAATTATGTTTAACGAATGAATGATTTCATGTATTGGAATCAAAATGTATGACTTAAACTTAATTAAAGTTATTTTAATTAATTATTTTCGGAAACACAAAGTGTAATTTTTGAAACAACAATCAACTAATTATAAAGAGTTACTGTACATAATTATAAAGTTACCCCGAAAATAGTATCCTTGACAGGTTTATAGTATCGAATTTTACCTTATTTTATTATAAGTACCACGATCATTAAAAGTTTTAATTTTCAAATGATTTTCTACGATATTTATACGAGAAAAAAGTGCAATAAGCATAACACAACATAACTTGCATTAGATTTGAATCCTGTGGATTCTGTGGACAAATGTGGATTGTATAAAGTAGATGTTACACAATTAATTTAGAAAATGCATTTTCGTAAAATAACGTATCCCTGCAGCGGTTAGTAGAACATAAGTCTTGGCTATATTTTTAGCTCATTTTCGGGAAGCTGCCTTTTCATGACCACATATTCAGCTAGAACTGTTTTCAAAGGGTTCTGTTCTACTCGCAAAGTGCACTGGTATTACTGCAGCTTTGTAAATTTCAGGGCTGCGTTCCGATTATAATATTAGAGTGTTACTTTAGTGTTATCGATTAAAAGGGATATTAAAAATGATTCACAAAATATTCTAAAAACGCAATTTGGTGACGATTGTCCGTAATAACAATAATTTAGGGTAAAAAGTTTTTCTTTTACTTATTGTTTTCCAGTAATAAAGCTTCGATACCACCATCGTCAATGTATCACTAGATGTCTGGTGACATTTAGTGATACAATCGCGCTACTATTACCCTTGACCAGGTCTTTATTTAAAATGTTTCAAGTCTTTTAAAATTATTGTGGTTTTTGGCCCAAAAAAGCACAATGCACCTTTCACTCAATGTAGTGATGAGACTCGATTAAGTTACTTTTGAAAACGTGAATTTAGGACACTTATGTTAATTTATAACCTGAGTTTTTGATGTCTTAATTAGATTATTACTTTGTATCATTAAGTATAAGTATAAGTATAAATATATATATATATATATATATATATATATATATATATATATATATATATATATATATATATATATATGTATATATGTATATATATATATATATATATATATATATATATATATATATATATATATATATATATATATATATTTATATATTTACATATATATGCATTTTTCATAATATGAAAGCAACGCGGTGTAACCAATCAGTTTCAATTTGGTAAGACTTCACCACTTTGTTTCAGCTAGTGTAATAAGTGACCAATTTTTATGTTTTTTTTTAACGGATGTCGTTCTCGAACACAGCCCCCAATATTTCAACGTGTTCTAGTATAGCTAAGGAGAAATTGAATCCGAGAGCGAAGCTACTGTCAGACAGTTTGATAAAATCAAAGGCTTGAAATCTGACTGCTGTCTGGCTTGGGGCCTGTAATAAATCACTGTTCAGGAAGTAACCCCCTTCCTTATAAAGCTTTCCTTACCCTTATTATATTATACCCTCCTGGTCAACCGGATACTACATAGGATGTATTGCATTATCATTTTACCCTCGGAATTTTAATGTGGTTATTTAATTAATTGGCTCGATGCGAAATCATGTAAAACGCAAAGATCTTATCAAATACACGAATTCACGAACATTTTTTCAAAATAAGTGCTAATTTGCCAATACTGTGAGAAATTCAAGAAGTTTTCACAGACGATATTATTCAGTTAATCGACTCACTATTGAAAAAGTCCAGTCAATTATCCGCCCAGATCTTCGATTATTTTTTTTTTGGGTTATATTAATTCATAAGCGTATACTAATAATCCAGCAACAATTGAGCAGTGAAATACAACATTGAACATGCTTTTGCTGAAATACAAACAAATTTAAATGAAAAATTTATTGGGTCGATGGAATACGGTATTTCCAGAGAAGTCGAAGTACTCACATGAACCCTGTTATTTTCCATATACAAAAGCATATTGTAACCTTTCAAATAAAACAAATTGTGCCTCACTAAATAATTAATGCACGTTTTATAATTTTTTGTTAATTTAAATAATTTTTAATGGAAAACTCTTTTTACAACATTTTGAGTGTGTCCAAATACTTGTTCACAAAATCTGGATCATCTCCAATTACGTGTCGCGTTACTTATGTGTGTGATTATAATCCAGGATTCGGACCTCACATACTAATATAAAAGTTTCTGCTTAGTAAAAAGCTTCTTTACATCTCACCAATAGATGTCTCTAGTGAAGCTCTAGTGATTCAAGAAGAAGGTTTCTAAATTGGTTCATATATACAGAACTTACAAGAATTTGAGTAGTGTGGTTGTCAATAATGGGTAGAATTGGAGAATGTTACACTAAGTAAAGTGATCACTTAAACCAGCCTATGACGGTCGTCAGCCCCGTAAATGCCCAGAATTCCATATTCTTTGATGAGATGTTAAAAAAAAAAATTAAAAATAATATGAAAACTCAAAACTCTATTCATATGTATGTTATAAATATACATATTAAAAGAATTATCCAACCTAGTGTTCATACTTTGATTGTATCGTACAACAATAGTAATATTATATATAGTTATTCAAAACAGGATCCTTTTCCAAAAGGATAGAGAGATAAATAAGGATTTCGATACACCTCGGGATATATGCTAATAATGAAGGTATAGTTTGTGATTTGTGTTCCTTGAGTAATAGTTGGCAATAGAAACAACCGGATGTGAATAGAGCACAATTGATTTCGTTCGTTCGGAAGTTCGTAGGTAATAATATAAAAATACTCGTATGAGGGTACTTTAGTGAGACTCACGTGAGACTAATTAGCATGAGAATATACAAACTATGTAACTTGTAATATGCAAATGAGGGGATAGAATTCGATTATTGATTGCAGAGTGTTAATTTGTGTGATAATAGGGGATGGTCTGGAGGGATCAAAGGGTTTGGGTATGTGATGTAAAGTTACGGCTCAAATTAGCAAACCTCCCACATCCATTAACATACGCAATAATGTTCCTTACATTAATCAGTAGGAGGACCCTCTCGACTCCCGATGCTAATAATCAATTTTTAATGGGAAATTAACTGCTCTAACTTGATTTCGTAAATTGCATATTTATGTTTTATAAAATTTCAAGATTTACAAAACACATATATAGGATGGTGTAAAAATTTCCCCCTCCATGGTCAGCGTGATTAGCTACCGCACTGGAGGTCCCGGGTTTGATTCCCACTGGGTGAGAATAAATATTAGTGATTTTACACTGTAATACTTATTTAATATACCCTAGACTGGTCCCTGAAGCGTAGGAGTGATCACCTTGCCTTCATGTAAGTGACGATCAAGATAAAACTGTGTTAATAGGATGCAGTGCCCTATGCACCATTGGGTGCGGATAAAGCTTAAAACAAGAAGAAAAAATGTAAGTTCAATAACGTACATATTGCAAAGAATTGAAATGTAAATATTTTTATCTTTTATATATTTTTACACTTTTTTTGTCTCCTTATGCATTATAAAAAAGTTTATAAAAAAGTAAGATTTGTTGAAATAGTTTGGGCATTTGAATCAAATGAGTGAAGATAGGATTGTAAAACAAATTTATCAGACGAATGTGGTTGTTAATAGAAGTAGAGGAAGCTCGATCTTCCTCGAAAAACTTGACATTATCAAGTTTTCAGGAATTATGATCAAGTGGTCAGGTGAGGAGACAGAATAATATGCGTGTATATATGATAAGATGCATTCATGTGGAAGAGGCGAAGATTGTGCTCAAAGATAGATTGCTGTAGGGTTCTATTCTCTCTGTCTACTCCTGCGGAAAAGCGACGTGATGGTTAGTTAGTTAGTTACGGATAAAAATTCAGTATTTGATGATGTTTTGAAAATATTTCAGTACCTGAAAAATGTTATTTTAATAATCTAGTCTAACTAAAAATTACAAATTGATGCTCTAAGGTACTTGTATAAAGTAACTAACAAGTAAAGGGTTTTCCATTGAGTAGGTACTCGTGGCTCGTCCCTGAGGCGCTTTGAATACGTGAACTAAATTCTCAGTACATCATGTGTGCTCATTGAGCCATAAACAATGCAATGAATAACACACCAACAACTCTCTTATTTATTATTTGTTATGAATCCTAAATTTATATTATTTTTTGACATCTCATCAAAGATGAAGAAGAATATGGAAGTCTGGGCATTTACGGGGCTGACGACCGTCATCGGCTGGTATAAGTGATCACTTTACACACGTGTAACATTCACCAATTCTACCCATTATTGACAACCACACTACTCAAATTCTCGGAAGTTATATATATATATATATATATATATATATATATATATATATATATATATATATATATATATATATATATGAACCAATTTAGGAACCTTGTTCTTGAATCACTAGAACATCACTAGAGACATCTATTGGTGAGATGTAAAGATGCTTTTTATTAAGCAGAAACTGTTATATTAGTATGTGAGGTCCGAATCCTGGATTAAAAATAATATAAAAATAATATGAAAATAACTCCTGTAATTGGAGATAATCCAGATTTTGTGAACAAGCATTTGGACACACTCAAAATGTTGTAATCTTAAATTTAACGAGTTCCGCTACGAACATGTTTGAGTTAACTTATTTAGTTTAATAATAATATAATAAAACCCTTATCCGCACCCCAATGGTGCATAGGGCACTGTGTCTTATAAACGCAGTGTTATCATGATCGTTTTACACATGAGGGTGATCAGCCCTCCGCTTCAGGTACCAGTCCATGGTAATATTGAATAAATATTACAGTGAAAAAATCACTTATATTTATGTTGTCCGCCTCCGCAGTGTAATGGTCAGCACGCTCGGCTACCGTTCTGGAGGTCCCGGGTTCAATTCCCAAGGGAGGTAAAAATAAATATTTAGTTTAATTAGCTTAAATATTTTACTTATTAAAGTAAATATCAAATTGAAGTTTATGAATATTCTCCACATTATTAATATTTAAAGCATTTACTTGATGGTAAGTCATTTTAAATTTTGTATTTTTTTTATATTTTTTTAGTAATATTAGTATATTACCACTCACGGTGAGTGGTTAGATACTAATGTTACTAATATTTTTGTAAAAAATTTAAAAGTGAAGTAAATGTTATTCTGTTTTTCTCCTTTTTAAGGAATGTAAACGTTTAAAAAAGTAACTTAATAATTACTAAGTATAATTGGATGGCAACACTGTTAATACAGTTTCTCTAATCGATATTAAATAATTTAGATACTTAGCATAAACGAAGAAGCGTAAAGATTACATTTGATTTTAAGCGGCGTCATCATTTGTTTCTGTACCGGGTATTGTTTCGGGTATACGACGTACTAATCATTGTATTATTTTCTTTAAACTAGTAATTGTCGGGCAGAGGCGTGCATTCTATATAGGAAGAAAAGCAGTGCCTACCCTGGATTATTCGCGTTCCATATAGAAACACGACCAGTGCCTACTGTGTACCTAATCCTTACCCAACCCTACTCTAATGAAAAACTCTGTGCGCGCCACTGCTGACGGGCATCTATTTCTTTTTTCGTACATTTTTTTATGTTGTTCATCCCTCTAGAGGACGAATTGAGAAAAAAAAACATGCGCAACCTTTACGATAATTCCAAAACAGGTCGAAATGTGTCTTTAAGCTTTTGCATCGGTTCGTTTAATAGTGCAGAGACTACTAGTTATACATCGACGTGAATTTTTGTGTACAGTATGTGTGTATTAGTATTTTTTTCCAAATATCATAAAACATTGTTCGTAAAAGAAAGAGATAGATATCCGTCAGGAGCTGGTTTAAAGTTATATTTAATTAGTACGTCGTATACCTGAAAAAATATCCGGTGGGGAAGCACATACAGGCGCTTGTTTCTTGCGACAATAAAATCGGACCCAAGGTTGCCTCCTCGTATGCATACCGAAGATTACCGTTCCAGTTAAGATATTTAGGTATTTCCACTACACATCATTAACGAATTGGAAATTTATCTATGACATCAATCAAGAAGAAAGGGACGATTCATTGACTAGGGTCCTTACATTTGGCCCCGTATCTAATGTTTTCGTTTATGGAAAGGTCTAAACACAGGGTTGCGTGTTTGTGGGCTCTTTTCACGACGCAGTACTCTAATGGTAGCTCCATCATAGTTGTTTGCTAACGAAACGGTTACAAAGTGGAATGAATAGTAAATCCTAAGTTTGGCGGCCTTAAGGGAATTAAGTGCGTATGTGTAACCATACGTACGTTTGCTCGGATGTATATATCCGTGTGATCATTACGTATGTGTGTGCGTAAAAGTTACAAACGTTCTTACGAAAGATTTAAAATGTATTTCCATAAATACATCACGCTCGGGTGTTTACGGGCTTGGGTTATATTTCCAGGAAACGGTTTTTCAATATTATTTTATATTTTATTAAATTTTATTTATAAGTAGCTAAGAAAACAAATAAAAACTTCTATTAACAATTATCTTATTTAATGTTATTATTTTTAAATCAGTTTTTTATTCCAAATTTTCATGCATGAATCTATTATTATAAACAAAAGATACTATAGTTATAGTTACAAAAGAGAATAAATTAACCATTTTTTTTATAACATTTGCATTTGCGGATGAAGAAATGTGATAGATCTTGTGATAGATCTTAGTACTTTGGCATAAATATATTAAAAATATATATATTTGAATCTCTTCCAGTATATCTTATTTAAAGCCAAAAGGATTATATATATATATATATATAAACATATACATATATATATACATATACATATATATAAATATATATATTTATATATATGAAAAATCCACCGAGTTCTATAAAAAAGGCATTGCAAAGTTGCCTAATCTCCGGAAGAAGGTAATTGAAAACAGTGTAAGTTATTTTATTCATAAAGTTAACATAACTTTCCGCTTTACCTAATTTATATGTATATGAGTATTTATATTGTTCACATACGAAACGTAGTACTTGAATCGCTTGAATGTTGTAAAATAATACTCCACGCATCGCATTTGTTATATTTGCGAAGCTTTGAAAAACAGGCCTTAAAGTTTAGGGCACCCGCAAGGTACGCAAGTTCCCGGGTCACGCAGAAGTTTAGCACATTTCATTTAACACGACCCGTCACGGTATCCTTAAATCAAAAGTTGCCTCCTGCCGTCCTTACACTTTACCTTGCCTTTACTTTCCCGTTCCCAACTCCCTCCCAGAGAGAAACACGCATATTAAATGTGCCACAGAGACGTTACAATTTTTGTTGTTGTTTGCTTTTCGGTCATTAAGGCGATACTCAAACTATGGTTCAACTAGTTAAGCTCGGACTCGCTCAGATCTCGGTGTTCATAATTCTCTCTTTTCTCGTCTTAAAAAAAATTCTTAACTCCCATTACAAGCATTTTTTGGGTGATAAATATACAATATACAAGAATCTGCGAAGCTTTTCAAACAATTTAAATATAATAAAAAAATATATTTTTATTATTTTTTAAAAACATTTATTTGTTAACTATATACGTAAATAAACTCTATACATTCATAAAAAAATATTTAAATACAATAAACCTTTTATTTTTTGGCAGAGACCCACCAAGCCACTTTGTGTGTCTTGTCGGTGGAGTCCGTTTTATATACGTTTAAAAAAAAATTGTTTCTATTTATTTTAACTAAATATACACACAAAATGAAAGAATTATTTTTTAGATAAAATAAGAGAATGTTTTCGGCATTAACTTTTTCCAAAAAGTTAATACCGAATCAATAAAAAAATGTATTGCGAATGATAGAATGATAAGAGAAAATGTTAATAAACTCAAAAAGTGGTCTTGAACACGTGTTTTATTCATATATTTAAATCATAATATTTTTTCCCAAACTAAAGGCAAAATTCTTAAAATAAACTTTACAATAATGCTTTGTGAATGACAAAATGATTACAAATAATGCGTCTTCGTCAACTTAGAAATACCACCTGCTCATAACTCAAGTACCATTTTAGGAAGCAATTAAAAGATTAAGGGTTTTGTGCAAGAAAAATAAAAACCATTTGCTGAAATATTTGGAATTCTGTATTGCATTTTTGGGAGTGGTAATGTGAACACTTATAATACAAAAGAAAGAACCCGTTGCATGGAACTAGATATTCCAAGCAGAAGGCGGATGCTAGGTATAATATTTATTGGACTGCGAAAAGGATAAACGTCTTCATTCTCTCCACAACATCCCGATTATTTTCCTACTTTTGGCACATTGCCAGACGAATGAGGAGAGTATCGGGGAGCTCATTGTAAATGGAATGGTTGAGTTGAGAATACGGTTTTACAATATATAAATGAATTGTTTGGAGTGATGAGGAATAAAGGCGTTAAATGTGGAACATCCCTGAAAACCACGATGCTCAACAATGATGTTGAAGGACAAAGTTGTATCGTTAAATGAAGCAAATGGTACTGCATCTCATTGACGCAAAGTTACATCAATATTTTATTAGTAAAAGCCAAGACGATCAGTTCTGCCATTTAAGAACCAGTGATACATATTATTATTTTAATTTTAAGACCCTTAAGCGTCGAACCCGGAACCGCCAGTACTGTAGCCTAACGCCCTGACTTCTACGAATACACAACGGTGGACATGGCATCAATGGAGAATGTAGTTGGTAATAGAACCAAAGAAAGACCGAGGAAAACTTAGGATAGTCAAGTTTTCCAAGTACATGGTAGTGGTTAGGTCAGGAGTCGTAATAATTAGCGGGTATTTGTAAAGACAAATTTGTGTGGCATTCTCTCTGCCTACCCTTTCGAGAAATTACGGGATGGTTAGTTAGTTATATAAATATGTTCTTGGCACGGGAGAACTCAATGAGGGCACATTACCGTAATCTGTAATTTGTAATTATGTGTTCGATGAAAAAGAGTAAATAATATATATGTATATGTATATATATATATATATATATATATATATATATATATATATATATATATATATATATATATATATATATATATATATATATATATATATATATATATATATACACAAATATGAATCAATTTGAATTTGAATTGAAACATTCACCCAGATTCGGAAAAAAGTCCTCGACTACTTCAGAACGTTATTCCACCTAATTTGGGTTTGTTCTCACGATCTGAACAAATGAGCTTACTCGAAGTTTCGCAATTACGGATATACCCAGTTAATCTGTATTTATCAATAGGCGGTCGGTAGTATTTTAAGTCGGCACTTTGCAGCTTGCCAAGCGGTCGGATAACCGCCACAATAAACCGTTAATCTTAGTAACCGGAACCATTTCCCCAGAAACATATTCCCGCAAGCAGTAGGCGAGGGGGGGCATGCAAATGGTTGCAAAAGCTTACACGTTGCATCCACTGCAGCTTGCAAACGAAATTAAATAGTAATGAATTCGACTAAAGCAAACTCGCTAAGTCTCGCTGAAACTCGTCCTGAACGGCGAATCTGTGTAATTATTACATTCAATTTGTAAACTTCTGCTGGAGATATAGCGATTTGGTGGACATATTCGGAAATTTGTTGACTAAATTCTAGATTTCCACTTGATGTTTAAATTGAAACATTATAGTTTGATTATAATGTTTCAATTATTTGTAAATGTTCATTGGAGTGTAAAAACTGTATAGGATTTCATAAAATTACCAAGCAGCGTTTAAATATATTAAAAGTGTCTGTTTGATTAATTATTTTTAATTAAATTTTATAATAATTTTAACTTAAAATCATAATTATTTTTAGTAAAACTTTGTAGTAATATTTATGTAAAAGAGCAGCTCTCCTGGATGTGACTTCAAAGTAAAATATTATATAAGTGTATAGAATAAACATACATTACAATACAAAAAAATATACATACAAAGCAAACTTTTGTATGAAATAAACTTGCTCAAATAAAAAAATATATGAAAAAAATATCAAATTACTCGTACAGAAAGCGTTATCACATTTTCAGTTTAATGCCTGCGATTAATTTTTCAGTGAAATTACTGAGAATCGTTTCCATTCTCTATTTTTGATCTGTGATTGAAAAATCGAACTATACATGCATTGGTAAAAACATGTCACACTGTCTAGCTGAAATGGCTGTCATAGCGGGTCATAGAGGGTCTGTCCGGGGGAGAAAAACAGTTTTTAAGGATTATGTAACTCCCAAAGGTTGAATAAACCCCTACGTAGGATCAATTATGAAAAACGAGGAGATCCAGCAATAACGAAAAATTGTAACATACATAAAATGTGAATGTGTGATATAAAAAGCTTTTTCGAATTTATATAACTTGTAAAATTACATTTTTTGACATCTCATCAAAGATAAGATGTCAAAAAATAATATAAAAATAGCTCCTGTAATTGGATATAATCCAGATTTTGTGAACAAGTATTTGGACACACTCAAAATGTTGTGAACAAATTATCTGGTCAAATTATAAGCTGAAAGAATAAAAATGAAAATGGTTTTTTCTGGCGTTTCTCATGTGTATGATTATAATCCAGGATTCGGACCTCACATACTAATAAAAGAGGTTCTGCTCAATTAAAAGCTTCTTTTCATCTCACCAATAGATGTCTCTAGTGAAGTTATAGTGATTCAGGAATAATGTTTCAAAATTGGTTCATATTTATATATAGAACTTCCAAGAATTTGAGTAGTGGGGTTGTCAATAATGAGAAGAATTGGTGAATGTTACACGTATGTAAAGTGATCACTTAAACCAGCCAATGACGGTCGTCAGCTCCGTAAATGCCCAGACTTCCATATTCTTCTTTATCTTTGATGAGATGTCAAAAAATAATAAAATGTGAATGAGTGAAATAAAAAGTTTTATCGAATTTATGTAAAATGCTAAATTAATGTTTTTCAAAATAAAAATGGAACTTATTTACCTTGTACAATTCTGAGCAAACATTTTTTTTAAATACAGTTTTAATCATCCTAAAATAAAAAAAAACCCAATGCTTAATTTTTGCTGAGCGGATATAATTATTCACGATCTTTTTTATTGATATTTCTAAAAATATTATGAAAAATAAGAAAAAAATAAGTATAAGAATTTTCAGAGACGACCTTTCATTGGCTGGTTTAAGTGATCACTTTATACACGTATAATATTTCCTATTCTTCCCATGATTGATAACCATACTACTCGAATTTCGGAAGTTAAATTTATGCTTCAACTGAAAACATCTAAAAAATAAACACTCGTATAAAACCACTTATTGAGTTTTATTATACACGACTAGTTTCGAAAACCACAGTTGTTTTCATCGACAAGTGATTGTTAAAACATCTTCAGTGTGCTACTTCCTCGGCGACATCCACGGTTGAAATTGTTAAAAAAATACCAGCAGAAACCTTCATGAAAGTATGATATGTAAGATTCTTCCCGAATTCATTTACGTACTGGGAGATGCCTGAATACATCAATTAAAACTTTTATGAAACTTATATTTTGACCAGTTAAAAAAAAGATATAAATAACTCCTAAGTGGAGTAATATCCAGAATTTATGATAAAAATTTTCGACATACTCATTATATTGTGATATGATTAATACTTACAAATATCGAGCCATGACTATTACTTTGACGTATTTTAAAATTGTAACAAGATTTGTGAATACGTAATTCTTTAACGTTTAAGGGCTTCTAAGCGCCTTCTTATAAAATATGAATATAATCTTATTATGCGAAATCAGTGACTTAATCTGATTACCTTCTCTCCCTTTATGTTACACATTATAACCATATGATGAAGAATGTACTAATTTATTTATAATTATTTCGAGTTAAGTAGGTATATGTATGCGCTGTTGTTACTTGGGTACTTAATTTCAAAATGTAATCGCTAATCACTTCTTATTTAATAATCATGGAAGCATACTTGATCCCTCCATCCTCAAAGAGGTCTATTACGCTCTGTTCCAATCTACAATTCTACATGGAATTATTGGCTGGGGCGGAGGTGCCAAAACTATGCTAGACCTAATTTTCAAAGTACGAAAACTTATCTTAAGAATAATAAATAAATGTAACTCGACACACCCATCCAATGAGCTATTTACAAGCTATACGGTACTAGACGTGCGGCAACTGTTCGTCAAGGAAGTGCTGATTCACTTCTGGAATAAAATGGAAAAGGTTAGAACGCAACAAACTATTCGAACCCGGGCAGCATTAAATAAAAACTACATTGGCCCAGCCGTTAAAACAAGTTTTGCCCAAAAAATTTTTCATTCCTTGCTCCAAAAATATTTAATTTGCTGCCCGAAACCATTAAGATTTCCAGGAGTGATCAGGTCTTTAAGAACAGTGTTCGTCGATGGTTGCTTAACATTGGAAGGGACAAGGTAGAAAGTGAATTGATTAAAGTCCAGGTGTAATTATCACATTGAAAAACCTTAAACTATAAATTATTTTTGTATCTCCTGTATGTTATGTTTATAATCTAATCATTAAATTTTTTTTATTAAAAATTAAAAAAAAAAATATATAAATTTTGTATTACCATGTTAGTATTCAGCTCAACACAGGCCATGCCTAAAGAGCCGTAATACGTATAATAAATGTGTATATGAAATGAATATGTATATTGAATGTATCTATGTATTATGAATATAAATAAATAAATAAATAAATTAAATAAAAATCATATCTTATTAAAGATGTCTCACTTTGATATTGACACCTAACGTTCCTCTTAATATGAATGAAGATGGAAGTCTGAGCAATACTGAGCATCCCAGGGTTTATTTACTACATGGCATTTGTCTGGCGTAAGCGGTTACTTTGTACAATTGTGTGACGTTCACCGTTCTGTCCATTATTGAAAATCCATATTGCATTAATTATTGAAACTTGTATTTATACAATGGTCTCGGAACCTTCCACATATGGGCGTGATTTTCGATATGTTTGGAAGTATGACTGATTGTATTGCCACCAGTTGAGAAATTGGAGAAGTATTTATTTAACTTGCTCCGTTTAAACAAAGGTGAGATTATTGATTGATTTGGCGTTTAATTTGTAGAACTCCATTTTAATTTATGTATTCATTTTTAAATCAAACAGAGATTTTTTGAGTCCACTAAGATGTATTTCATTGACAAAAAACACATAAATATTAATAATATGACAATTGTTTCGCCTAGCTATGGCATTTTCAAAAGAATGTTCGTTTGAAAATGCCATAACTAGGCGAAAAAATTGTCATAATATTATTTTTTATGTATTTTTTGTTAATAAAATACAACTTAGTAGACTGAAAAAATCTGTTTGATTTAAAAATTAATACATAAAATGGTGAGATTCATTCCGAATTATTTCACAAATATTTTTTAGGAGACAGAACCTTAAATAACATTTCTCTTTTTGAGATTTTATTAAAAATAGTACCATTTCTACTTTAAAATATTAAAAATAGTATTTTTTATTATGTAAATTTGATAAGTAACAAAAAAAGTACTACGCGATTGGCAGTTAAGTATTTACATAACAAACAGATATGACAGCTTCATTTTTCTGTAGTTTTTATTCGCGGATCTCAAGCTCGTCTCAAGCGCTCAAATCAGAATGCGTTTAGCTACGCTCGGGGCTAGTCGTGTGTGAAGCTCAATAAAAAAATGTTAATTGGATTTTCGTTTGTTTTTCAAAATAAATGTATATTGGAATTTTTTTTAATTTTTTTTTTAACTCCTTACCTTTCGATAACTCTTGCCATTTCAAAACCATATGATTGATTCGAAGAAAAAATTTTTTTTAATGTAAAATAGATGTTATAAGAAAAAAATCATTAACGTAAAATGTTACCTGGATTTAGAGAAAACAAAATAGCTTTTTTTCGAATATTGGCCTTGATTAAAAAAAATATCAATACCTAAAAAAATCTATAATATTATATAATTGAAATGTAACTTTGTTTTAATATCACTATAAAATTTATAGTGATTTTAAAACAATGTAACATTTAAATTATAAAAAAGAAAATGACAAAGTAAGTGTGTACTTCAACTATAAATTATATATAAAAAAATCTTTTAATTTTTTTGTTTCACGATAAAATCTCTGCTCTTACTCAGCTGGTTGTATTGATTGCGGCAGATCTCTTCGTGTACTGTATACTTTGGACTAATCGTCAAGTTGTAATTAAATTAAATATTGAAGTGGATGATTTATTAATCAAGTCCACCCAGATGCGGATGTGGAAAGTTGGCGAGTGAAGCATTCCACATAATTAACAGTGAGGACTCAGCGGGGGTTGCTACCTAAAAAAAGAAGCTTTCCCAATTTTGCGGACCCTCTAATAAAGTTCGCCGCTGAGCTTAAATTATGTATTTGGGCTAGTGGGCGAAGAAGAGAGTCACAACTGGCAGGTATCGGTGTAGCAATTATTCCCCGCCACTGGAACCTTTCATTTTCACAGTGGCGTTAACGGATTTGCAAGCAGAGACGCATACTCTATGTGTAACATCTATGAGTGATCACCTTGCCTTCATGTAAGTAACGATTAAGATAACACTGCGTCAATACGACGTAGTTTCCTGTGCACAATTGAGTGTGAGTAAGGATTAAAATAAGAAGATTTATTCCTTAGCTGATATAATTATTCACTATTTTTATCAAGAATATACACTACGGTATAAAGATCATTGTAATTTATTCCTAGGGTTATCATTTTAATAAAAATCTTGATTGTTGCTATTGAGAGGTTTTGATTATATCACAGTGCGTCCATCAAAAACTCATGTCAAATAATTATTTTCATTGCACAGGTATTAAAAGGACGCTATCGTTTTCCGTTTTCTTATACCACAAAAAAAGTCAGACACGTGATACGTCTCCCCTAAATTCGATTTCGAAATAAGATTCCAGCGAAAAAGCTTTTACCGGGATAGCAGCTTTTAGGCTCTCAAATTCAGTAATAAATTAGAATCCGAACACTTATAAAACTTTTTGTCCTGCTGCGTGTAATCACTTAATGTTTGCACATCAATAATTCCGATTACTTTACTAATAAAGGTACCACCCACCTTCGTCTTTCCCATAGAGAATTCTCGAATCTTCGTAATAAAAATTTACGAACTTTTATCTGATTTTTATACCGTATTATTTTCCAAAGAAGGTTTGTTTTTTTAAACAATTCATTTAAAGAACTGGATAAAAAATTTAATTGAATTAAAATAAAATATAAGCAAAGCAATAAAGCAAGTAACATGTAATAAATATTTAATGGAACTATTATTTATTTATACTAATTTTTATACATATACGTATTGGACAATTTTTTTTATGTAATTTTTATTTTAAGAGAATAAATTTTGTGCTTGCCTTTTCTTTCATATAAAAATAAACATTTTAAATTCGATATCTCAATTTGATTTAGCAGAATAATTGGAACATTTCGTAAGAAATAAAATAATTATTTTAGTCAAAAAGACTAAAATACATATAACTAGCATAACATGTAACATATTCTGTTCGGGAATGCTTCCAAAAAATATATTTAATGTTGGTATTTTTTATTGAAATGAAACGCAATTTAATGAAGAAATATCGATAAAATTATCAATGAATTTTTCCGATATATGGAAAGATAAACCATATTTTATTCTTCACGTAACAAAGTGTTCAATTGGTTCTGTGTACAAGATAATACAAGTATACTGTGTGGGGGATACTAAAATATTTTTCAGATTAATAATGTTAAAAGTGAAAGGAGAAAAATAATAAAACAAGGCATTTTATGTGAATATATTTACTTGATTTACATTTCTTGATAAGTATTAGATACGTAATGAAAAACAAGTATCACGAAACAAAACATTAATAAAATTTCCATGATAATTTTTCTCTTCCGGTTTATCTATGAAATTGTACAAACACTTAATCAGGAACGTTTTCTGTCAGACAAGTTAATTTAATGCGGAAATGTATAAAATAACGCGGCTAAGAAAATATTCAAGTACCATAACGCTGCCAACTCTTTTGTAAATTGCCTGAAATTTAACAGCCTTCATTGATAATTACTTGCGTCGTTAGGTTCGAGTTAAGGGTACTCACGGCCGAAATCGAATGATCAGTCTGGTTTTAGCTCTGTCAGGGGTTGGACGCTTTTTCCGTCGAAGTTCTCGGAGCCATTTACGTGTAATCGAAAACATTCAAAGCCTGTAGGCAATGAATAAGTGATTATTCTAAGGGTTGATATACGGAAGGTGTGACAAATTAGTTTGTTTATATTACACGAGGGATTGTTTGAAATTCATTGTTTACCTGAATAAAGTACATATCATTAATGGTGAAAGAGGTGTCACAAAATCTTTGGATAGAGTTATAAATAATTATTTAAAAAACAACAATAACAAGGTAACTCTACTAAATAACCATTTAATCAATGAGATAAAAAATGTTGCAATCCGAGTTTTATTAAAAAATATTTACAAAATCCAAACATAATTATGGCACTTTAAATGAATAAATATAAATATTTTTGTATTTACAAATAAATTATTATGAACATTGTTTTTAACCAATAAATTATGACAAAAGTAAAAACATTTAAATTAAATATAAACATTAATTAATCGGAATCAACGTCTTGTTTAGAAATTAAAATTTTTTGAATTTTTCGATTGAATAGTATATTTCTGAAATTTAAAAAAAATCAACAAAAAAATATAACATTTAATGATATTTTATATGAGTTCGCTTTTGTATCTTCATTGATATCGCATTTAGTACCTCCCGGGTTCGATTCCCTAACGGACAAACACAAAAGATGAGTGTTTTTATAAATTTCTTTGAGGAATATCCCCTGAAGTAAAATATAATATAATGAATTAGGTTTTATCATAAAACAACAAAAAGTCAATGTAATAAAAAAAGTTCAATCAGTACATATTTGTTATCCAATTCATATTAGTTTTTAGATAAGATTTTCTCCTGAGTATTAAAAGGTTAAATATAAATAATATTTTTTGAATAATTTTAGAAATTTAATTAGTATTGTTACAGTAATGATTAAACTGAGTATTTATCTAACATTTGATAAATTAATTTTAGCAGTTATTTAAATTTTTCATTTTATGCTTTCCAAGGTTTTCATATTTTTGCGGACGGTGTTTTTATATACAAGAGGAAACGTTTGTCAAGTATGTCAATGTACTGACACAGTGCGAAGTGATTATTTTTGGGTAAAATAAACATTATTTCAATTCAAGTTAATGTTTTAAGAGAAATGACATAATGAGTTCTCCGCACAGCAGTGGGGTCAACGAGTTTCGTCATAAAAGGATATGACAGCACGAGCTATTTGTGACGTAAGTATATTCATTGATAATAAAATAAACTTTAGTTTCCTACCCAAAGGATACGTAAATATCAGTAGTATGGATTTTTCAGTGGAAAAAAAAACTATAGTAAATTTGCTATTATTTTTTGTTAAATATGATTTTATATAATAAAACCCTTCATTAATGTATTTTAAACGAGTTATAATATACAACATTTTGAGTATGTCCAAATACTTTAACTGTTTACAAATCTGGATTATCTCAAATAAGGATTTATTTTTAACATTATAATTTTTTTGATATCTCATCATAAATGATGAAAAATATGGAGGTTTGGGCATTTACAGGGCTAATGACCGTCATAGGCTTGGTTAAGTGATCACTTTACACACGTGTAGTATTCACCAATTCTACTCTACTTAATTTACTACAAATTTACTCTAGTAGAATTACTGAATTTTACACGTGTGTAAAGTGATCACTTAACCAAATTTATGACAGTCGTAAGCCTTTTAAATGCCCAGACATCCATATTCTTCTTCATCTATGTTGATATGTCAAAAAATGAGTTATTAATAATTCAACGGACATGCTCTTAGCATTAAAAACTTTGCATTTATAATAACTGTTTTTGTTCTAGAAACGTAAAGCAACATTTTTTCCCGAAATTGGCAACACGAGGTGGACGTTTTAAAAAAAATCTTTGAAGTTTACTAAAAGTCTACTTCAAGGAACTAGTTTAATTAAAGTTTCAGGGAACTAATATTACAAAATAGTTATATTACTTTGAACGAATAATAAACTTATATACGTAAAATTTTAGTATTTATTGGACTAAAAAAGTTACATTTCTGATGATTAAGAAAAACCAACTTATGTTTTTCGATTCAGCTAATGAATACAGATTCATCCAACGAATTGATCGGTGATATGAAGGGAAACAATTTATTAAATTGGGTTGTGGTTCCGTGGATATAATCGCGGACTCTGGGTCAGATTTTCTGGGTTCGAGCCCACTTTGTCACAAATCGATGTCTCGATGCCTATAAGATTGGTATAGAATTTAAATATTTGTGAATATAATAAGAACAAAAATACTTCTCGTTAAAAACAAAGTGTATTTCAATTTTCAATATTCGTTTTAACGATTTTAATTCGGCCCTTAGCCGGTACACTTTCTCGTCCTGATAACTGGAGAAAGTTCTGAAAAAAATTGATTCGGCTAACGAATAATTCGTAATGCATGTTATCCCAAATCCGCTAGCCGAAATATTACTGTACAGACGAATTGAGCCTTTGTCGCTGCTGTGAACAGGTAAATAAGTCAATACCTAGAGAGAAATAAAATGTATCTACCTAAACAGTCCCGGGGAGAGGAATACTAATTAGAAGTTTGAGAAACTTTTGCTTTACGACTCACCTTAATGAAATTTCTGGACGAATTGTCGACGAGTTGTGCAGTGTGCAAAATATGTACATTAATTTGTAAAATAACTTTATGTATACAAATATATTGAACTTTTGTCTAAGTACCCATAGTAAAATTAGCGAGTCGGGTTATTGCCCCTTAGTTTGTGTCGCGGACTCAAACCCACTCTAATCACAACTTGATAACTATTTTTGATGAAAAGCATCTCAAACAAAACACGAAAAATATTTTTCAATAATAGGCATCTCCAACTATAACTCACAAAACTATTTTTATTCTGAATATTATTAATATTTAAAGCATTTACTTTGCGGTTAGTCATTTTTACTTTTTTTTTTTACAAAATTTTAAATAATATTAGTATATAACCACTCACCCAATTTTTTATGTCTACCGATTTCGAGACGTACCCGTCTCTTTGTCAGGACAATCACAACCACAGCAAGCAAACTATACCACCCTTCAACATCCAGTGCATGTTAAACCTCGGCTCGTAACGCATGTCTGTGCTGAAACCTTTAGTGCATGTTGGGATCGACCAAAAATCACATGTGTTAAACATTTTGTGTAGTTTTAAGTGTGTAAATGTAAATGGTGCTAAGGTGGTGAAGGGTGGTATTGCATGCTGTGATAGTGATTGTCCTGACGAAGAGACGGGTACGTCTCGAAACCGGTAGACATAAAAATCTCGGTGAGTGGTTATATAATAATATTATTAACATTTTTGTAAAATAAATAAATAATTAAAACTATTTTAAATAATAGACTTCTCTAACACTTACAGTACTTGATAACTATTTTAGTAATGGCACTCTAACAGAACATGATTATTATTTAAATAATAGGCATCTTTAACTCTAACACATCTTGATAAATATTTTTAATAAAGGCATCTCTAACTCTAACACATCTTGATAAATATTTTTAATAAAAGGCATCTCTAACTCTAACACATCTTGATAAATATTTTTAATAAAAGGCATCTCTAACTCTAACACATCTTGATAAATATTTTTAATAAAAGGCATCTCTAACTCTAACACATCTTGATAAATATTTTTAATAATAGGCATCTCTAACTCTAACACATCTTGATAAATATTTTTAATAAAAGGCATCTCTAACTCTAACACATCTTGATAAATATTTTTAATAAAAGGCATCTCTAACTCTAACACATCTTGATAAATATTTTTAATAAAAGGCATCTCTAACTCTAACACAACTTGATAACTATTTTTAATCATGGGGATCTTCGGCCCATGGTGACACGTACTAATACTTTGTACTTTTAAAAATGGGTATATTAGGCCCACGAAAGAAATTGAAGTACTTGTATATGTGATAAGATTTAAAAAAATCTTTTTGAATCGAGTGTAGCTCCGTGAAAAGCGCATCTAACTACATACACTCAAAAGAGACCCTGGTTGTAATGGGGGATGATTTTCATTCATGAGTATTTTAGTACATACTACTTGTGAAAAAGTGGGTATTTTAGTCGTTATTTACAAGATTTTTTTTATAGACACGATCAGCGTATTAAATTATAAATATAAAAGTAGATATAAAAAAGTCATTATAAATTTTCTTTTATTTATTGATTAAGTGTTTATTTTGAGAACTCCATATACTTTAAATATTTAAATCAAACACCGATTTGAGTCTAGTAAAATATTTAAAAAAGAAAAACATTTAAATAAAAACCCGTGTGACAATTGTTTTGTCTTGTTGGAGCATTCTCAAACTACTAAATTTATGGTAGTTTGAGAATTTCATAACAAGGCGAAACAAATGTCAATAAATTATTGTTTTTGTTTTTAAAAATACCATAAACCTTTAAGTAGACTCAAAAAAGTGTTTGATAAAAACTTTTAAGGTATGAATATAACAAACGTTTTTTATTTCTTCGTCAAAATGAAATTTACGAAATGAATATATGACAGAAAATTAATTTGAAGCTTATTTCCGGGTTCTTTTAAATTATTTCAGAAACGTATATCTCCTATTTAAGTACCCGAGTGTTATAATCATGAAATTTAGGGCCTTTCACGAGAATGTTCTCCCTTTTTACTGATGTCGATATTGTACTTATTTGAAGAAAACAGCTGTATATTAGAGACTATTAAATACTCACAAATTTATATCGTATACATAAATTTATATGACATTATTTTATAATATATGAACGTAAATATTTATTTATTATGTTTTTCTTTGTTGTATTAATCTTTAAATTTTCCACCAGCAAAATTAATATTTCTTTAAAACAGCTGTATACATAAAAAGTTTATTTTTATGGATACAGGTGTTTTGCCAAAAAAAAGACTTACTTTTAAAGCATATTAATGACTGTCTTTCTTTCTGAGCATTTATGATTGGCGACCAATTATACACAAACTTATATTATTTTATTAAATAATAGCTATACCCAGCCACGCGTTGCCATGGCTAAGTCCGGTTTAAAAAAAAATCAAATAGAAAAAACGCATTTCAAATACGTTAAATTTCACAGTTCAATGAAAGTTTTTCTTACATTTAACAGATGCCGCTACCTGTAATGTAAAAAATATGATAATATATTTTTATCTGCCACATATACAAAATACCAACCACAGGTGTAAGAGTATATAAAAACTTCGAATGCAATGTTGTGTTAAAATTTAAAAATAGTTAATGAATGACTAAAAAAGATGTAAGGTTTTGAACGTAAAAACAAACATTTTTATTTTTATTGAAATCACTTTTTTGTTTAAGCTTGGTTAAAAAAATAAAAATCAAGAGCTTCGTGCAGCATTGAATTAAAGTTTACTTTTAATCGTGATGTCATTGAAGCTTTTCTTCTGTGCCAAAAATGACCTTGAAAGGTTGCAAATCATGTTGAAGGGTAACCCTCGGTGTACTAAAAGGCAGAATACTAAATTTTAAAACCCGAGGTTCACCCATTAATATTATTTGCAGCCTTTTACGTTCTCTGCGTGGTGATGTATGGCACATACGTCATCTCTGGGTTAGAATAATAAATGGCTAATTAAAATAAATACGTTTGTCACAATGTTTTGTGGTAATAATTTTGATGAAATAACTCCAAGAAATATATTCATAATTAAGTTTTTCCGAAAAAAGTAACAATAAAAAGTTATTAAATTTCCAAATGGTAAAGAATTATCTGGAACATCATATACATTATGTGCACAAAGGTTGCTATATTTTATATAATCTGGAGACTCAGTCGGGTATTATTCCCATATTTTGATATCAACACCCAAACAAGTTCATTGTCTTCTCAAATTATAGAAGCCTTCTCCGTAGTTTAGAGGTCACGGGTTCGATTTCTAGGGAGCTCAAAATAAATGTACGTGATTTTTCACTTTATAATTAGAGTGATACCAGGGAATAATAATTCCGAATCCGGTAGTCGTTAAGCAGAGGTTTCAAGTGATATTACACCTAGTGAAAGATGAAAAACAAGGAGGTTGTTATATTAACATGTTATGTTATCTGGTAACCATATATTATTATCACTTTTGCATGTAACAAAAAATCATTTTTAATTTTGAAAAAAAAAGGATATCAATTTTGTATAAAAAATAGTTTGAAAAAGTTTGAGAACTGAAAAATTCACCGAGTTGACATTTTCCTGAAGTGAGTTGAAATTATCGTCAACCGCAAAATAAGAAAAATGAATATGTTTTCCTTTAAAAAATATTATTATTTAAATAACAGAAACCAAACAGGATTGAGAATTTATTTTTATTTCGAGCTAATAAATTCGAAAACAAAGGATTCGACCCCTGTCGTATTCAGCAAGAGATTTCAATTAATTTGCGCAATTTCATTTCAAATCTCCGGCACCTACATATCTGTGATATATCCCAGATTTATGGCATGCATATCCAAATTTATTGCGACATTCTCTGACTCCTGCGCTCCTGGTCGTATTAAACGACACGAGTCTGAATAACGGTCTAAATTATTTCCTTCATCTCATTGCTATTTGAACTCGACCACGGAATTCGAAGAGTCAAGTTCCGAAATGACTAGAAAGTATAGATATCAGTTTTCGACGACATTACAATCAATCCAAAATTAAAGAAGAAACGGATTACATTCATGTGTAGCTAGACATGCGAAAGAAACATAGACTAAACGTAGTCGTAGAAATCTTGGTGGATCCAAAACTAAAAAGATATACAAAAAATGTAAGAAATAAGAAGAGTAATAGAAAGAACAGAAAAAACTGAATACGAAAAAAAATTAAGAAAATCTATATCCACCAATCTACAGGATAAAATACTAGAAATAATAAATAACAAATAATCTTCTATTAAATTATTGGATAACTCCCTAACTCATTTTCAATTCATTATTATTATTTTCCGCTATGCTATCTCGGGTTGAAAATTAAGATTGAGTACCAACATTCGATCACGAAGTTGGTTATGTTGATAGATCAAATCATTCAATAAAATGTTCATTTCAGCCATCGTTTTCCATAAATTCAGAATATTTCCAAGGTGAATTAAAATAAGAAAATTCCCAATGCAAATTAAAACTAAAAAATCAAGTAAGTCTATCTCAATTTTTTGATCTTTGTCAGAGAAACGATTTCTTCATCTATCTCATTTATCTTCTTTTGTTTAATCCGCTTTGGTCAATGTTTTCTTTACTTACTTTACTTACCTGTACTCTCCGGTATTTAGATAAAAAGTACATAATACGTTATGTAAGTATCAAAATAATAATCAATGTTTAAGAAGTTTGATTGATGACAATCTAATCAATCTTATCCGTATTACTGTACATTCTGAGTCGAGTTCTGGAGTCAAGGCTAAACCCCACTAGATTCCTGTTTTCAAACACAAGGCAAAAAGTAATAAATTCTTATGTTTGAGCATAATTAAGAACAAATATTTAATAAATGAAAAAGTGATTTAATCTGATTAGAATGCTCAGGTTGGTTATTTCAAATAACCAACCTGAGCATTCTAATCAGATTAAAAAATTTATATGATAAAATTGATTGAAAGAGATGAATTAAAAAAAGTAGAAGTAAATATTTTGGTGACCATACTGGAGGTCACTTAGGTCCAATTCCTAGGGAAGGAAAATTAATAAAAATCATTTTTACTAAAATGTTTGGTTAATATTACACTCCACTGATACCAGAAGAACAGGATTGATTATCTTGTCCTCATATAATTTGAATTCAAGATTACACCGCGTTGATCGATGCAGTGCCCGATGCACCATTAGAGGTGGATAGTGGTAGGAATGAGGAATGAAAATAAAAATATAATAAAGAGATTCCTAATATCTGTATTTTTTTATGAATCACGTACGTAAAATATGATTTCATTTTATGTACGTAAATTGACATTTATAAAATCCTGTTTTAACATCAACACGCATTGGAAATTTCACATTTAAGAGTTATAAAATAATCATTAGTAATTTCAGATTTCATTTCATTTTCAAATTTGAAATCATACCTTTGTAACAAAAAAGCAATATTTCATGGAATAAATAATTTAAATTTCATGAAAGAATATTTAACCGACTGAAATTGGTTTATTCCGCGTATTCGTGGACGTAACATACATAATGTAAGCTTAAAAAATACACTCAAATTCAATCGTTTGAAGTCGATGTAATATATATTTCAATTTTGTAAAATATACGAAAGGGTTGTATTGATTTTTTCCGCGCACGCAAACTTATTTCCGTTAGTACGTGTATTTTATTTCTCTAGGTATGGAAATGAGATTTCAGCAAAATCTCGCAGTTGAATAAGGCACTGATACTGTGGCCGTAATCAGTTAAGTCAGTAATTAAATTAGGATTCCTTTGTCGCTATTGTATTTCAATTCTAATTGTCTTCAGACCTCTTAATTCGATTTATGGCTGTGTGGAAATGTAAGCGTTATTCATCGACATAACTATGTCATAAATATTATTCATAAATTCATTGACTGGCATTAACTTTTTGGAAAAACATAACGATTTAAATATAAAAATAAGATACTTGTAAGTATAATTTTTTTGAGTTTATTAATGTTAATGCATTTCCAATACTAAACTCAAAAGTGGTCTTATACAAGTGTTTTATTTTTATGTTTATATTAAATATAGTTCACAGTTTAAAAAGATTTTTATCACGATTTACACACAGCGAAGGTCTAAGAATTAAGAATAAATACGGGAGTCGAACGCTGCAATATATCGTTCCGAACATTATTAATTTGTTGTCAAAATAAAATATGGAACCAAGGCAAAATAAAGGAATGGCTGAATGATCAAGAAAATGTTAATATTCTTAATTTTTCTCTCTTTTTGTGTGTATATTAGGTTAAAATGGTTAAAAACAGTGACACAGGGTGGTTTGGTGGGTCTCTGAATTTTTTTATGTTTGAAATTGTGATTTAAATAAATGTATACAATTTGTGTTAATAAAAAAAATATATGAAAAAGAATAAAAAATCCAAGAATTTGGATTAAATTTAACATCACGTAAATCTGATGCTGTGTGTGCCCAATGCACTATCTGTATTAAGATGAATTAAAAGGAGGAAAATAAGTTAAATATCTAAAGAAATTTTGAAGGAAAATAACAATTTTACTTGATATTTCCTTTGATACAATATGATAGAGTTCTGATCCACATTTACTGTAATTCTAAGCACAGCAGCTTATACTTTTCCAAAATACGTTACAATTATTATCTATGTTCCTTTTACAAAAAGTCTGGTCCCTTAACTCCCCTTCCCCCCATTATTTATTACCCTACTACATCTTTATACACATAAATATTTTTTTGTTGCTCATTACTCTTAGTGATCACCGGTTGATGAAAACAACTGTAGTTTTTAAAACTAATCGTGTGCAATGAAATAAAACTGAAAAAGTGTTATTATACAAGTATTTAATGTAAAAAAATATATTAAAAGGAATTATGCCGCAATACAGAACACCTCGTTCGTGTGAAATCAAATAGAGTAAATTTTTATATGGGCTTATATTTTTGTTTTCCTTATTGAAAATGTTCTTTACCGTTCAATATCGTACGAAGAGGATCGTAAAATAGTTAAAAGGTCTGTTAAATTGACAAAATTGTCTTGTTATTAAAGAAGTGTTTAATTTTTCAAATAATTAAAAATATTAATTTTTTACTTATAGTCCATTATTTGATTCAACATCGGCTAAGCAAGATTCGTCAATACCCAATTCAAACCCCGCCCACTCCTTTCAACCTACGTGTATATAAGCTGGTTCAATAATAATTATTAACCCTAGTGCATGTTTGACCTCGGCTCTTAACGCATGTTTGTCCTGCAACCATTAGTGCATGTTGGTCTTCGGGTCGACCAAAAATCTCATGTGTTAAACATTTTGTGTAGTTTTAAGTGAGTAAATAGTGCTATGGTATTGAAGGGTAGTATTGTTTGCATGTTGTGGTAGTGATTGTCCTGACGAAGAGACGGGTACGTCTCAAAATCGGTAGACATAAAAATCTCGGTGAGTGGTTATATACATATATTGTTAACATTTTTGTAAAAAAAATGAAAAAGTAATTAAAAAGAATTATATCCAGAATATCCCGTTTGTGTGAAATAAAACACAGAAAAAGCATTTATTTTTATTTTCCTTATTAAAATTACTCCTTGCCGTTCAATATCGCAAGTAGAAGATGATAAAAAAGTTAAAAGGACTGTTAAATTGACAAAAGTGTTTTGTTATTAATGAAGTGTTTAATTTTTATTAAATAATGCAACTATGGCGCAATACAGAATATCCCGTTTGTGTGAAATCAAATAGAGAAAAAGCTTTTATTTTTATATTATTCTCAGTATTATTTATATTTAAAGCATTTACTTTGTGGTTAGTCATTTTTACTTATTTTTTTTTTTTACAAAAATGTTAATAATATTAGTATATAACCACTCAACGAGATTTTTATGTCTACCGGTTTCGAGACGTACCCGTCTCTTCGTCAGGACAATCACTAACACAGCATGCAAACAATACCACCCTTCACCACCATAGCACCATTCTCAAAACCGGTAGACATAAAAATCTCGGTGAGTAGAGACAAAAAAATAAGTACTTTTATTTTTATTTTCCTTATTGAAATTACTCCTTGCCGTTCAATATCGTAAGAAAAGATGGTAACATAGTAAAAAGGGCTGTTAAATTGAGAAAATTGTTTTGTTGCAGCAGCATCGGGGGCATGCGTCCCTGGGCGGCGCTGGCGCTATGGGCGGTCTTGTGGGCGGGCGGTGCAGACGCACAGTGGCCATGTCCCTTCAACTCCCTGTGCTGGTGCCGCCCTGGTCAGATCTCCTGCGTGGCTGTACCACTTCACAAGCTGCCAGGTAAAGAGAAACCAAACACATCTTAAGTAATTATCATTTTAGATATTATTTAAGAGAGGAATCATGAGTGAGGCGTCCTGTCCAACATCTTGGCCATGCTCCAGCCCAAGAAGACCGAGAAGAAAGCGCAACAATACGGCGGCTCTACTTTCCTGCCTTCAGACTCAGCCGATTGACGACGTTTTTCATGAATATATTTTTTAAATGTTCTCTCATTATCATTTTCATATCGTTATCCATACCTATATAAGCGCCCTTGAGATAGTTTTTTTTACGAAAATGGCGCTGTATAAATCATCCAAAATCATTATTATTATTATTATAATTTATGTACTAAACATACTACATACATAAGTCAATATTCCCGATAAGTGATTTTCATTACTCATTTTGGGATGTCGGATTAATTAATATACATACTAATACGTAAGACCACAAAGTGACAAAAAAATCATACTACTTGTATTTGACGAATAATTAAGCTTATCAACACGATGTCTCGGCAGTGGATAAATTAAAAAAAAATCTAATAATATATGTTTTAACAATTTAAGATAGGTCGTTAGTATGTAGTTCTCATCAAAATATGATATACTTTTTTAGAATTAAGCAGTACTGGATTAGTTCACGTAGAAGTAGCAGGCGCTGGATTACGAGGAGTTGAGAGTGGAGCTTTGGATGCTTTGAGGCTTCAATCTTTAGCATTACCTGATAACCGTCTACACAGTTTACCCGATAAAGCTTTCAGGTTATTTATCTTATCATAATAATAAAAAGTTATTTTTATATAATGTTATAATTTTGACAGATAATCTAACGTCTCTTGCGTTTTTTCAGCTCTATGTCGCTAACATTATCATCTCTGGATCTTGGATACAACGAGATCCCTGATATTCCATTTAACATTCTGAAAATGTTAAAAATTTTAAATTGGCTTAACCTTCAAAAGTAAGAACTATCAACTATATAATTCATACTCAGATAAAAATATAAAAAAAATAATAATAAACGCTTATTTCAGCAATAACATCGCGAGTTTATCTGGCGATTGGGCCTACATGAAGGATTCGTTAACAAGTCTCATATTGACTGGGAATTATATTACTGAAATCACCGGAGGAACACTTACGCAGTTGAAGCATTTAAATAAATTAGACATAGATAACAATAGAATACAATTCATTGCTAGAAAGGCATTTCCAGTCAACCTGCAATCTTTGAACATGGCAAACAACCTTCTGACACATTTCCCTTTGGAACTTTTTACCTACCTTCACCACTTGCAGGTTTTGAATCTGAAAGGTAATTTGATTCAACGAATATCGCAGACAACTTTCAAGCACCACAAAAGCTTAGAAAGATTAGAACTAGGTGACAATGGACTCGAGACATGGCCTAGTAATATATTTAATGAAACGTTAGTCGTAAGGCACTTGAGTTTCGAACTGAACCATATTAAAGTGATACCAGCCAATGCATTCAAAGGAATGAATACTGTAAAGTTAGTAATTTCCTACAACAAAATAGAATATATAGACGATTTAGCGTTCCGCGGTCTGGAGCATACACTAGAATATTTAGATTTGGAAAATAATCAGTTGACAGATGTCCCTAGAGCTGTTATGGACCTTAAAAGACTCAAGCAATTCTACTTACCGTCCAATAAAATAATGAGTATCGATTACCTACCGCAGCATATTAAAATATTATCACTGAATGGAAATTTGTTGACATTTATTCCGAGAGAAGCGCTGAAAAACTGTAGCTTGACTCATCTCGACTTGGGATATAATCTGATAAGCTACATCGAGGAAGGAGACTTTGATATATGGGGAGAATCGGTTAAAACGCTTTATCTGAGAAGTAATAAGATAACGAAGCTAGATGCGGGGGTGTTCTCCGCTCTGCCTCAGATGAAGGAGCTCAGTTTAAGCTTCAATGACATTCATTACGTGCACCCAGATGTTTTCATCAATATGTCGCAGACTTTGCGAATATTGGAAATGTCGTTCTCGATGTACAGGGACGACTTCCCAGATGACGTGCTGAAGCACTTGACAAGTTTAGAATGGCTCACCATTGACAACAACAATATTCAATCTATATCGACAGACGTCGTGATGTACATGCAGAAACTCCAATATTTAAGCATGGAGTTCAATAGAATAACTAGCATTCCTGTTGATTTCTTCAATACGCATCATATGGATGTTATAAAAGAAATTAATTTATCTTATAATCTCCTGGACGTAATAGAATCGGAGACAATAAGTTCTCTGTCTGAACTACAAATCGTCGATTTTTCAGTCAACAGAATAAGGAATGTCTCGAGTGGTGCATTTAAATCTGTGCCAAAGTTGATGCACATAGCACTGTTTGATAATTTGTTAGGTGAAATTGGAGATCGAGCATTTTACAATCTTCCTAGTCTTCTGAAATTGGAATTGCAGAGAAACCATCTTAAAGATTTTTCTCTTCGCATGTTTTACAACGTGTCTGATATTGAAATGCCGTTTTTATTAAATATAAGTAGGAATGAATTAATTTTGTTGGATGATAATGGACCTGAGATATTCATCGAGACACTAGATACGGCACATAATCGCCTAGCTGACGTCCCGACACAATTTTTATATAAAGTATCGAAGAAATTAAAACGATGTATATTTTCTTTTAATGAAATTGGAAGCTTAGAAACGAATGCTTTCGAAAACTTAGAATTATTGGAAATATTAAATTTAGATAATAATTACATAAGTTACATAAGAAGAAGAGCATTTTTCGGTCTAAAAAAACTACAAATATTAGATTTATCTCACAATAGAATAGAACAATTATCTGTAGAACAATTTTCTAATTTAAATAATTTGAGGTTTCTTAATTTGAGACGAAACCACATACGATCCTTGCCAAGAGACGTGTTTAAGAACACGATGCTGGAACACATAGACTTAAGTATTAACGAATTCACAGTCTTGCCATCGATGGCATTCTCTCAAGTGGGATTTACGCTAAGGCATCTGGATATTAGCCATAATAGTTTAGAAAACTTGGACAGAACGCTGTTTCAAGAAACCCCATTTCTCTTGAGTCTCGACCTAAGTAGTAACAAATTGACTATTCTATCAGACAACCTGTTTAATAGTCTGGGAAGTCTTCAAGAGTTGGATCTCAGTTCTAATAGTGTGAGAGCAAATTTTAAAGAACTTTTACACTATCTCCCAATTACAAGATATCTGAGCCTTTCGAATGTCGGATTAAAAACTTTTCCATTAATCCCTCTTCGGAACCTGACATCGCTAAATCTGACTTTCAATTTTATCGACAGCGTTAAGGAAAATAACGTGAAAGATTTGAATACCTTAAGATATTTATATTTGAAAGGAAATTCTTTTACGACCGTACCAGCGCAGATATGGTCTCATACACCTTATTTAAAATGGCTCGATTTATCGAAAAATCCCATACAATCGTTGAACAAAAACAGTTTCTACGGATTACCCAACTTAGTACATTTGGATATCAAGAATTTGCATAAGCTGAGTCATTTTGACGTAGATACTTTGTCAACCATAAAGAGCTTGGCAACATTCAGAACAGAAACCTATCCCAACATAAAAGGGTTTAGATTAGGACCCCTTGTCGCAGAGGTGCCAGGAATAAAAAAAATATACCTCTACGTCAAAGAAGAAAGTATTGAAGATGAATTGAACGGGATATTCGTTCCGAAATTGAGACATTTACAAATATCCGGAGTAGACTTGAAAAAAATCACAGCGGATTGCTTCGAGGGATCTGAAAAACTTTTCGAGTTGAGTGTACAAATTTCTGATACCGCGATAAGGGAACTGCCTTCCGGATTCTTGAGAGATCTTGGAAAAGTGACGCAGCTGACATTAGATCTCTCCAGGAATGAATTGAACTCCCTTAGTCCGGCAACTATGTATCCAAACTCTACAACGTGGGAGAGGTTCGCCACGAAGTTAATAGCTGGTAAGTAATTAATGTTTTTTTCCACCGTAAACTTTTTCGCGTTAATAAAACAATAAGAGCATGCCTTTAATTATGTACCATTCGGGTAAAAATAATAACTTTGTCAAATGATTTCTTCTTGGAGCATATTGGTGGAAGTTTTGAATCGAATATTTGAATTCCATATGCAATTGGTTACTGTGCTTTAATAAACTCATGGAAGCATATTTTTAAATAATTGAAATTATCAGTCAACAATATGCGAGTATTGTATTTTGATGACTTAACCAGTTCTACAGTGTAAGATTTTTTTCTATGTAAAGAAAATTTCTGCACCTAATTGTTATTTATTGTTACTTTCATTATTTGAAATGTAAAATAAAATATCTTAGGAGTTTTTTCACAAAAAAACTAAGTAAATGTTGTCTGTGATCGGATTTGCATAGCTTTTTTATAAAAGAAACTGGGTAAATATTTTTCATCAATACCTGTTATAAACGGATATATTTCTCCCTTAGCACAATACTTGAGACATTTTTTTCCAATTCATTGATTTAGCAATCACTTTTTGTAATAACTATCCATTTTTAATTAAAAATGACTTAGTAAATACGAAAAATCAAATGTGACATATGTTTTGATAAAAAATTAATTCCCCTCTCCATCCTTCAACGTCCCAAGGATACAATTCTAAAATTTAGCTTCACATACGGTGATTGAAAATGATGCAGAATGCATCGATATACATATCACAATAGATTTGTGGAAGAAATAGTGGTATTTATAAAGTAAAATTAAAATTAAAAATGGATATATATCACCATAAACTAACTGCCGAATCAATAAATGAGAAAAAATTGTCTCAATCATAGACCTTGCGTTAAGGGAGAAATATATCCGTTTTTGACAGGTATTGTGTGTTGAATTGGTATTTACCAAGTACCTGAAATTTATATAAAAAAAAGATTATTTGTGGAGGTTCTCACCAAAACGTTACATTTCCATTGTAAATGATTTAAAGTAATCAGGAATCCTAGCTTGTAAAATTGTTACGTTTTAGTGCAATTTAATGATTTCGTAGTGTCGTAGTTGGGTAGACGCTAGGCTGCGAAGCTGGCGTCGCGGGTTCGATTCCCACCAATTGCAAAAAAAAATCGAAAAAGATTTATTTTCAGTTGATCTGGGTTTTGTGATGCAGACAAGCATCTAAATTAGACGCTTTGCGGGTTATTCCTCAAAAAAATGTTTAGCTATACATTTTTGTTCATCCCTGTTTCGAACCAATAATATACTTAAAAAGAGAAAACATGTTATGTTATACAACATGTAATATATTATGTACGAATTGGCTACGGCCATTAATAAAGATTTAAAGAAGTAGTGTTATTCACCAAGTAAAAGTTTAATAAAACAAGAGATAGTTTCTGTTAAATAAATTGGCATCTCATTCGTCCGAATCATCCCCCAGGCGGTCTCACGGTGTCGTCCAACCCTCTGCCGTGCGACTGCGGGGTCGCGTGGCTCGCGCGCTGGGTGCGGCGCTGGGCGCGCGAGGCGGGCCCGGCGCGGGGCCGCGCGCCGCCCGCCGCGCACTGCTCGCGCGGGCCGGCCGAGCGCGCGCTGCTGCGCCTCTACCCGGAGGACCTGCGCTGCCACGCCAGCGCGCTGGCCGCCGCGGCGCCCGTGCTCACCAAGAACACGCTCATCGGCCTGGCGTCGGCGCTCGTGGACTTCATGCTCGTCAGGTTCTTTGTTGTGTGAATAGACGAATTTTGTTATATCGTAGTCATACAAGAGAAAGTCATGCATTTTTTTACAAAAACGTAATCATTGACTATTTGATATCTTACTAGCTTAACCCTTACTGGTCCAATGTGGAATCTCATTCGACATCGTTTTTTTACATAATATTATTTATTGATTCGGCATTAACTTTGTGGAATGACATGATTATTTTATTAAAATGAAACACTTGAATATACCATTTTAATGAGTTTTATTTATATTTACGACTAGTTTCGAAAACGACAGATGTTTTCATCTTCTGGTACAAAATTGTACCAGAATATCTGTCGTTTTCGAAACTAGTCGTAAATATAAATAAAACTCATTCAAGTGGTATATTCAAGTGTTTAATTTTATTAAAAATATTCGTTTTTTTTCTCTTAGCTCCTATGTCGGATGTTATTCGACATTTTTTTCATCATTAGTATTATTTATTCAAATTCCAAGCTTACATTTTTGTCACTCGAATCTATTACAACAGTATGCGGAGCAGAGAACAAAAGATTTTTCCAATTGGAATGTAACTGTCTACCTTGATTTTTTATTTAATTTTGGGGGACCGGAAAGGGTTAAGATTGCCCTTAAAAATATCCCTAAGAATTTTAAACTTAGAAGTATAATATATTGACTTGTTAAAAATGACTAACTGCATTGATGTTTATATTCTTGCCAAGCTAAAGTGACTTACATGGCCTTCCTGAACATTTTACGTTTTATGATTTATATTTGACGCATTAACTCTGTGATTTTCCATTTATAATTAAAATGTTACTTTGTTTTAAAATTACCATAATTTTTTTATTATAAATTAATTATAATGTCTACAGGTTTAGAAGCTAACCGCTTCTTTATCAAGACTGATTAATAGTCTTTAATCAGTCTTGATAAAGAAGTGGTTAGCTTCGAAACTGGTAGACATTACAATTAAGTTATAATAAAATATTTTTTAGTGATTTGAAAACAAAGTAAAATTTTAATTATATTTTACGTTTTGTTGGTTTGTCACTTTCTCCTTTACGACTACGATACGTTGTATTTTACGTTGACTGTTACGTTGTATTTTATATATTGTTTCGGCATTCACTTTCTGGTGATATGATGAAATTGTAAAAGAAAACACTTGTTTTTTACCAACCCTTCCCCCCCTCCCCCTAACTTACCCTTCTCCTTATTTATAAAGTTAATTATTTATTTTGTTTTAGTTTACAATTAGACCTAAAGAAGGAAGCATAGCTTCCGAAACTAGTCGTCATAAAATAAACTCAAATGGTAAAAAAACAAGTGTGCTTCTATTACAAGTTTATTTATTTATTTTTAAATATTTTTACAAACCAAGTTCTGACTTTATGCTCGCCAGGTTCTTTATCGTGTAAATATACAAATTAAAACCAAGTACTGATTACTTTTTTAAGTATTATTTATCCAACTTTGTATGAAAGTCCACCGGTAGATTGATAACTGTGTGAATGTCAACTGGTGTAGGTATAAGCCAGTTTAGTTGTAAAAAACGTATTTCAGGATCATAAACTATGATATTTATGTGTTAACAACTATATTTGTTTTTGTTTTTTCCGTGTTTAGTTATGAAAGATTCATTGCATATATATATATATATATATATATATATATATATATATATATATATATATATATATATATATATATATATATATATATATATATATACATATACAGTTGATCTCTCTATAAGGTTGAGATAGGTTCTGCGTTATCGGAGGGAAAATTATAGGGGTTTAATATTGGAAATTGTATTTTTATATTTTAACCAGCGGAAATGACGGAAATGAGTCATTTTTAATTAAAATAAAACTTCAAACATTTACCCCCTATAACGTCACCTCCGATAACGAGTTTTTGTTAATGTTTTTATTTCCAAAATTACGTAAATGTTTTATATTAAGCATGTAAAATGTTATAAAGTATAAGTTTTTAGTACATCAGAAAATTTATTTTAATATGAAAAACTAATGCATGCATTTTTTGTTCATCATAATATATACTTTAAAGAAGGTTTTGAACCCATTTCTGTTATTTTAGGTGTCAAAAGATAAGATTTTTAATTGTTTTTATCTGAATATGGACAACTATTTATTAAAATCCTGAAATTTAGCTGTGTTATGGAAAAACATTTCATGATATCAAGGATTAATTTTTCATAATAATACTGAAATAATATCGTTTTCGGTGTTGAAATATGTACTCAAGTAGATAGAAAGAAAAACGTGACGATCGCCCTTATAATTTAAAAAGAAAAAAAACCATTTGTTAAGAGAATTGTCCTTCAATGGCGAAAAATTAAATAATTCAAAATGTTTACATAAATTTCAAATAATTCAAACGATTACCATTCCTTTATTTCAGTACAAAATTTTATCAAAGAATATGACCGCTATTCATAATGCAAATAGCTGTGTATTGTTTACCTATCATTATTTACTTCTTTCTCTTCGGAACAAAACCATTCAGTTTTTGAGGGCCAATTATCAAAAGACATTTTCGTCGGTTTCAAGTTTATCTTCGGAAATTCCAAAACAACTCCATTTAAAGTTCCCAAATCTTTGATTTCCGCATTGAAAACATTAAAATTGCTTTGTTTTCTAAAACTCGTTAAATTAATTGGAAATACTTGGTGTTATTTTATAAATAACCCGGCGTTTTATACCCAAGTCCTCAGACATTTTTACTAACTAAAGAAAGTTTGTTACATGTATTCATAAATGATAATCAGATCAATTTGACATCAGGGTTTTTTTACAAATATGTAAATATTCATATTCTACTTCTTTTAATGAAAAGTTAACATAATAATGGACTGACGTGATCAAAAAAACGTTTTCAACATTCTGATTTCAACATGCTTTTAAATATCTGTTCTCTTTTCTCGAAAATAACGAATGTTTAGATAAGATGAGGTAAGGTTAAGTAATATAATCAAGAAATAAATTATTAATAAAGAAATATTTTCTATAATATGTTATATATAATGTTAAAATGCTATAAGTTAAATTATTGTAAATTGTTTACAAGTTAAGTTAAAGTATAAGAAATTAGTTGTAAATATATAATGAAATGATATTTTATTCTCTACCTAAACTACTTTCGATTAATTTATTATTAGATTAAAACCAATATTTTTAGCTTTTCCACTTTTTTATTTGACCAGCGACCGGGTTTCGTCGTTACCGACATCATCAGACTGGTGAGAGGCTTTACAAATTTGTATGTTATATATAAAAGAAGGCAGGAGTTGATAACCATGATTTGATATAATTTTATGAGAAATTAATTTAATTTTAGTGAATTTAAGTATTGTATGATATTTTAAATATTTTTTTATAAAGGTTTTTTGTATTGAAAGCACGATTTTATATAAAGTTAAAATAGATTTGTATTTTTTGTAAATGAATTTAAATTATGTAACGATTTTACAAAAAATACAAATCTATTTTAACTTTATATAAAATCGTGCTTTCAATACAAAAAACCTTTATAAAAAAATATTTAAAATATCATACAATACTTAAATTCACTAAAATTAAATTAATTTCTCATAAAATTATATCAAATCATGGTTATCAACTCCTGCCTTCTTTTATATATAACATACAAATTTGTAAAGCCTCTCACCAGTCTGATGATGTCGGTAACGACGAAACCCGGTCGCTGGTCAAATAAAAAAGTGGAAAAGCTAAAAATATTGGTTTTAATCTAATAATAAATTAAAAATGCAATTCCATCACGAAGTGTCAGTGGATAATATAAATCTACTTTCGATTAGTTGTCCTCCAAATGCATATCATTTGATTTAATACAGCCAAAGTTAATGTAAGTTTTAATACATTTCCATTGTCAACTAACTATGTAAGTAGAAAATAAATATTTCTTTAAATTTCCGGCATATCTTTTATTTCTATAAAATATTCTGACTATTTTTTTATCCTTAACATTTATTGAATTATATTTTTCATATTTATTTTATTTTACGTCTTTTATTTCAATATATCGTAATATTCTTTTTGGGTTAATCCTTTATTACAGAACATTATTACGAAAAAACGGTGAGAGTGTTGGTGTTAGTATATTTGACTTGATTTCAATTTCTGATAACTTTAACTCTTCTAAACCGGCTGCCATTACCTAGGTTTTAATAGGAAGTTATTGATATGAATATTTAAAAAAAAAGTTTTTTCTAGAATTAGAGTAATATTAATTTGACCGACATGTTCATTGTGAATATCTTTAGTCTTTAAAATACATAACGACATAAACGCTTAACGGAGACTTAATCCATAAATTTGGAGAATGAAAATACTTTAACTTCTCATTCACTCCAAATAGAAGAGTCCATTGAATCCAGTAAACACCACATTTATTAGAATCCAATACTTTTCCAATACCTAATCCTGTTGGAGCATTTGTTTATAATCTGGCGTTAAATCATAAATTTAAGACATTATCTTTTTATAAACTAGGCAGTCCTATCCACTTTGACATCCAAAAAGTCCAACAATAGAAGCATAGAGTAATTTTTCCCCAAAACTGCCAGAATGAGAAGAAAGAGCCTAATTAGGAGGTTTTGTTTTGTTGAAGTTAATAGATAATTATTAAAAAAGCTAAATTAGAGCTCTTTATTATATGCGGTTGGCATTAACAGAAAAAAGTAGTCCAACTCTTTTTGTTATCGGAACATTCTTCTGGTTTGTTATTGGAACATTACATTAAATATTACATACATTTTTATAAATGCATGATTTTAATTGAAATAGATTTATTTTTGAGATGTTTAGCGTAGATTACTAAATAATAATTTTAAATAAAGAGGTAAAATTCAGGCAGTTTGTAAAGTGCGTATATAAAAAACGCGAATTTGTCATATTTCTTCCATTTTTTAAATATAGACGCTTGATTTTTCAAGCGACTCAATTTTCAAGCGAAAACAATTCAATTGCAAGTTTTATTCCGCTTTTTACTGAACTATAAAATAAAGTTGGTGTAAGTGTATAAAATATGCATTATCAGGATCTTACAACCATTTCGTAAAATCTCTATCCTAAGGGCAAAAAAAACATCTTGCTGAAAAAATCATTCCTACGCTGGGTTTTCAGAAACCAAATTCTATTCGGTATAAGCGTTTTTTTGGTAAAGGGTTGCGGGAACCGGGTATTGCCTTCTGTTCAAATATACATAGATACATAATGGAACTTTGGAATGTCGGATCGGAAGAGGAAATCAAATGAAAGGGGTAAATGGAAGTGCGGAAATAGTAGGAGAAAGAAGCGAAAGGAAAGGTAAAGAATTTCCACTAATGATAACTGAAGGTATGACGTAGTGCATGAACGCGGAAAAAAGGTTGGGATATTGAAAAACTCAAAGTTGCAACAGCAAGCAATAAAAATATATGATTTACCAAAATAATTTTGTAAAAATCAGATGTCACCCTATGGTTTCATTTATGAGGAGAGTTATAGTCTAATTAAAAAGTTTTACTTGGTAAACCTTGATGAAGCCAGGAAGAAAAAGAAGAAACATTTATATACTTGTAAATATAAATATATATAAATATGTATTTATAAATATATATATATATATATATATATATATATATATATATATATATATATATATATATATATATATATATATATATATATATAAATAAATATATATGTATATATATATATATATATATATATATATATATATATATATATATATATATATATATATATACATATATAAATGTATAAATATATTTATATATATATATATTTATGTATATATATATATATATATATATATATATATATATATATATATATAATATATATATATATATATATATATATATATATATATATATATATATATATATATATATATATATATATATATATAACGGCGTGCTGGTACCGACACTAATGTATGGAAGCGAAATATGGAACTGCCAAAGGAAGGATGAAAGCAGAGTGAACGCTGTTTAAATGCGCTCCATCAGTCGAATATGTGGAAAATCATTGTATGACAGAATTAAAAATAAAGATATAAGAAAGGAATGTAAGGCTGAACGATAAATAATTGAAAAGATTAGGAAGTGTTATTTGCGGTGGTATGGACATGTGAGGGAATGGATAGCGAGAGAATGACTAAGAAAATATATGTGGCGAATGTGAGAGAGAAAACAGAACGAGGACGACCGAAAAAGACACGATCAGATCAATCAGAACCTAAAATCTGGCGGTGTCAAAAGTCTGCGTAATCGGAGGGCATGCATGACTAGATGTATGGATGTGAAGGAGGCGAGGAGTGTATGTCAGGACAGAAGAGTGTGGCGTTCCATCCTTTCTGCCAACCCCTGCGGGGAAACGGCATGATGGTAGTAGTAGTAGTAGTAGTATATTTTACTCGTATTCTATACGAAAGGGATTTTTTTTATATATCTAAAAAACCTTTTTGAAACTTGAAAGTTAAACAAAATTTAGAATTATCGGAGAATCAATTTATGGAGGTCCTTTAACAATAGTTTCCGGGTTTGACAATGGCTCGATCGTTTATTTCCCAACACTTTCCAAGAAGACAGAACCGAGTATTTCTTCCTGGGAAATTCTTTTAACGGTTTTGGCTCAGTGGAAAAAAAGGACATAAGTAATTCATTGCGTTCTGATCCCATCCTTCAGTATTCCCGAAGGAAAGGCCCGTAAAAGGACTCTAAATGAGGTTTTAAAATATGTGAGTTATATCGTAGTCGTACAGGAGAAAGTGACCAACTAACAAAACGTAAAAGTTTGCTTGGTAAGAAAATAAGCATCAATGCAACTTCAAGTTTAAAATCGCTTTGGGATTTTTTCAGGGCAATATTAAGCTAGTAAGATATCAAATAGTCAATGATCACCATTTTGTGAACAATGCACTTGGCCACTTTCTCCTGTATGACTACGATATGTGTCAATTGTGCTTATTTAACTCTTAGATTACAACTCTAACACGTAGCGTTCATTACCGTGCCTTCCTTTCTTCTAACCCTTGTCCGCGCCCAATGGTGCTAAGGGCACTGCATCGTATTGATGCAATGTTATCTAGATCGTTACTTACATGAAGGCAAGGTGATCAATCCTGAAGTTTAGGGACCAGTCCATTAAATATGCAAATATTAGAGTGTAAAATCATTTATAATTATTTTCACCCCTCCCCCCTCTGGAAATCGATCACGGGACCTTCAGTACGGTAGCTAAACACACCAACTATTACAACACGAAGTTGGACGAAATCATAAAAATACTTTTTATGATTTCAAAATTTTTTTAAAAAAAGATTTAAAAAAAATATATGCTCAGATATATACTTCAAATGTATTGATTTTTTTTAAAATTCAAAATTTGAACGATGTTTGCAAAGCTACGAAGTTGACCCCTGAAATGGCAGTCATAATATCGGAATAAGATTATTTTACGAAGTATAAGATAAGATACTTAAAAATATTTATTTTGTATTTAAAACACATAAATAAAACACGCTTTACGCGAAAGATACGTAACTAACTAACAATTTAACCATCACGTTGTTTCCCGCAGGGGTAGGTAGAGAGAATGGAACGCCACACCACTCTGTTTTTGCAAACATTCTTCCCCTCTCCCACATTCATGCATTTCTTTATACACATCCGCGCATTATTTCGACGACCCGACCGCTTTCAAGTATTTGACATACCTGATCATCCCAAGTTTTCCTCAATCATCCTCAGTTCCTTTTATTCAACTTTATTCTCCTCATTAATTTGTTTTACCGTTTTTTTCTTTCCTCACCCATTTGTTCCACATGCCCAAACCATCTCAACATACCTTTCTTTTTGACATCTCATCAAAGATGAAGAAGAATATGGAAGTCTGGGCATTTACGGGGCTGACGACCGTCATAGGCTGGTTTAAGTGATCACTTTATACACGTGTACCATTCACCAATTCTACCCATTATTGACAACCACACTACTTAAATTCTTGGAAGTTCTATATATATGAACCAATTTAGAAACCTTGTTCTTGAATCACTAGAACTTCACTAGAGACATCTATTGGTGAGATATAAAGAAGCTTTTTATTAAGCAGAAACTCTTATATTGTAAAAAAAAAATAAAATGAAAATAACTCCTGCAATTGGAGATAATCCAGATTTTGTGAACAAGTATTTGGACACACTCAAAATGTTGTAAATACCATTAATAATTTTATCGATAATGCTAGTCTCAGCACTGCATTCATTCATTATTTTATAATTTGTTTCCTTTCAGAATAATGCGTTCCGATAATCAATCACCGAACGAGTTCATTTTTAAAAGTAAACAATACAATATATTAATACTCGTATCATAGGTGTACTGGCAAAAATCCTTAACTCGATAATATGCAATTTTGACTTAATGATGCAGTATCATAAAGTTTTCAACATCCTATAAACTGGCAAATACACTAAGTAGTTTGAAATGTCATATTTATGTGGTTTTTAAAAGAAATTCAAGGGATTACTCCATCAGGGATTTGAAAGATAACGTTTTTTGCCAGTATACCCACGATATGTACTCAAGTGATAACAAACACACCGTTAGACTACATACCAAAGGTGAAAAATATCGAACGAAGAAAATCTTTCGCTACTTCCGAGAACAGTAACACCGTGTACAATTTCAAGAAATCCAATACCAAAAAAGCGTTAAACAGGGTCTTACTGTAATGTATGTTTCTTTTCTCTTGCAAATTAAAATTGTACTAAATAATAATATTTGAAATGATCTAGCTGTCGCATAACGCAATATTAAACTTGAGAGATTTTTGTAGGTGACATATCGCTCACTCCTTTCAAGAACGTCATAAATCAAAAATCAACAATTTTCAGTTGTGCATGTTTTCGGCATGCCCAGAAAATCAGGCATATTTTTAACTTAATATTTACCCGCTACAGGGCAGAAAATATGGTTTGTACATTTTGAAGAAAAGGTATTTTTTTTTAGAAATAACCTTTAGGTTTTAAATAAAAAAAATCTGTTGCATAGTAAAAATGTCAATAAGTGGCTTGATATTTATTTTTAATATATTGTGTTATATTTTTAAACTTAAAAAACGTTCTCCTGAAAAATCAAGTATTTTTAAATGACGTTCTAGAAAGGAGTGAGCGATATTATGTAACTGCTTTTTTTTTTACTAATGCTTTTAATTTTAAGGATTAACTTCATTTATTTTTATATCATGATTAAGTTTATGATCAAGTTTCTTATTATTTTAAAATAAAGCTGGGGCGGTCTTGATTTCCCAAGCCTTTCAAGACGAAGACAAAAGATTCTTTTCAAATAAAACATAATGGGTAGATAAGTTGAAATGAGTAATTGTAAGAGTCTCAGATTCTCATGGAAGATTTAATTTTAGAGTTTCATCCTTACAAACATTGAATTTAATGTACCTACAATACTTCAAATGTGTTTAAATGATACATTTTTAAGGCTGTTATTTAAATTAGTGAATAATAGTTAAAAGAAAAGCTCAGCTCAGTTGGCTGACAATGAAGTCTTGGTTCAAACCCTAATGTATGGAAGTGAAGCATGGAGTAAGCAAAAGAAGGATGAAAATAGACTGAACATAGTCAAAAAGCGTTATCTCAGACGAATGTGCGGCAAAACGTTATATGATAGATTTTCGAATGGTGATAAAAGGAAAGAATGCAAGGCTTAGATAAATATTGGCGATTAAATTAAGAAAGGTGTGTTGAGATAGTTTGGGTATGTGTCAATGGCAATAGTTAAACAAATTTATGACGCGTGTGTAATTGGTAATAGAAGCAGAGGAAGGTCGAGAAAAACTTGGCATGGTCAAGTATTTGTAATACTTGTCGGAATAATCGGCGGGTATGTGTGAAGCGATGCATGAAAGTGGAAGAGGCGAAAATCGGTTGCAAAAAGTGTGGCGTTCGATTCTCTCTACCTATGGGAAAACGCCTGATGGTAAGTTAGTTTTTTTTCTGAATGGAATTAGGTTAATGGTACGTTAGTTATGAAACTTTTTTTAAATATTTTGAAATGAATAGACAATAATACGTTTTTTTGAAATTTTTCCCTAAAAATGTTTTCCTCTAGAAATTCCTCCCTACATTAAACTAACTCGTAAAAATATTTTGTTTCTAAATTATTTTGACCACGCCGGAAATTGAGTACCGGATCTTACGTAAATAATCGACGCCAGGAAATATATGGAAACATATAGATGCATGTGATCTGGTACCAATTTATTATTTTTTGGAGCTGAAATATCGTTTATAGGGATCGTTAAACAAAATTCTGGCAAACATATTTATTATTTTGCTACAAAACCAACAATTATATTTTCCTTAAGGGATTGTCCAAGTAACACAAGCTGAATTATACATGTTCCAGTGGTCGTCGAACGTAAGAGTCAACAGTGCTAGTGCAATTCATTGTCATTGTCAACAGTACATTGATTGAGGTTTGTTTTGAGAGATTTTTTAAATTTTCAATTTTTTTTCTATTTCAATTTATTTTACTTATAGATAATATACACATTATAAACTTAAATTTAAATCGTATACATTAACAAAAATAGAAAATATGCAGGAATACTATTGCTAAAGGTGTAGAAGAATCCAACATCGGAAAACTCCTTCAGACACGTGTAACAAATCAATATCCAATGAGATATTGTTCAACATAGCGGTAGATCTTCCTACAGGCATAACCATCGACAGGTTGGTCCTGTGTATAGGAATGTGAAACAATCTATATCGACGCTGTCTTAGGTAACTATCGGGAACATACGGACCAATGTTCCGGATAATTTCAGGATTATCGATCATACCGCGCAACAATCGAGATGGCAATTTCATCTGGTTCTGTATCCACCACTTGGGTGTTAATAGAGGTTAAAGGAAGAATACAACATATATACAGATATAAATATATATATATATATATATATATATATATATATATATATATATATATATATATATATGTATATATATATATATATATATATATATATATATATATATATATATATATATATATATATATATATATATGTATATATATATATATATATATATATATATATATATATATATAGCCTATGATAGTTCATGTCATATATATATATATACATATATATATATATATATATATATATATCTATATATATATATATATATATATATATATATATATATATATATATATATATATATATATAAATACATAAATATGTATCATTCCGTAAAGTTGGGTACATATGCTTGATACGGAGAGTGGTCCTAAATTAAGGATGAACTATGTCCTCTTTACAATGTAAATCAACGGAGGGACTCGGGTTATTATCGTATGGGGATGGAGAATAAAGTATACTGCTGGACCAAACTCTACATCGAGCTTCTGACCACACCGTCAGTTGCAGGGGGCTGGACGGTGAATAGCGGGTGAATAGATTGTTTATACCTCGTACGCTAGCCCGATTTAAAATATATTAAATTTTATGAACCTGCCCAAGGGAAATGGATGAACCTAGAGGGGAAGGATAGGCGTTAGCAAACAAACCCAGTCATACGTGACCGCTGCGAGGGTATTTAATGATTTTTTTTTACATCTAAATCCGGAATTCCCGAAAACAAATAAAAGGACACGTTCCTTTAATTAAAATCAGTGTCTTATTTTTTATTTTCAATGAAAAAAGATTCCTTGATAATGTCATTATAGAGGATTATAAGAACAAAGGAAAATAACTACTGGATATGTAGCTCGTTATACTGAATTATTGTATCATTAAGGATTTTTTTAAATTACCTAACGTCCAAGTGAAATCTAGCTACGGCTTATGCAACACCGTTTATCATGTCCCTTCTCAGGCTTCAACTTTATAGGTTTCATAACCTAGGCCTACTCGCGAGTGGATTTACTCTTTATGTTTAAAGTTACTACAATTTTATGTAATTCATGAGTGAAAATTCTAGGCAAAAACACTCTCCAGGATTACTTATATCATGACTTCCGTTATTACTTAAGCACTTCAATCACTAGAATTTCACTAGAGATCTATTGGTGAGATGAAGTAGCTTTTTTATTTAGAAGAATCTCTTATATTTGTATGTGAGGTCCAAATCCTGGGTCACAAACATAAATCACATACATGAGAAACGCCACAAAATATCCTTTTCATTTTTTATTTTAGCGTATAATTTGACCAGATAATTTATTTACAACATTTTGAGACACACTCAAAATGTTGTATGTGTATATGTATGTAAAATATGTTTTTCTTGAGGTAATGTATTTTTCTATGTTTACAAAATACGTGAATATCATCTTACGTGTAGTATTTTTTTCAATATTATGAAAATTTTTTTTTAGGCTTACAAACAATGAAAAAAAGAAAGCACCTGTTGTATAATGTAAAATAAATGGGAATAGTACAAGCTTATTATTGATCGAGTAAACACTGCATCAATCTAGTGCGCTTTCTTATGCATCATTAGTTGCGGAAAGGGCCCAGAAGAAAAACACAATTAGCAAAGAGATAAAAAATAAAAAGGTTAAATACACACAAAAAGTGATACAACGTAATACAGTGAAACCTCGATATAACGGACTAATTAGGGTGAGGGGGGTGTCTGTTATAGCCAAAAGACCGTTATATAAAAATAATTTTTAAATATAAAAAAGCTTGTTTTTGAAAATATGAATAGGTACTGTGTTAAGATAAAAAAAAAACAAAATGAAAGAAAATTCTATTTATCTTCAGACACTCATCGTGAAATGAAGTTTTGAGACATCATTTGTGATAATCATGGCCGCTAAAAATTGTTTACGTGCGGTGACATTTGAATTTAAGCATGTTAAATATCAAAAGGGCATGTATCACCCAATTATGGGTGCTTTGCCAATAAATAAAAAAATTAACATTTGACCGGATTTTTTGTCCATACTAGCCAAAATTTGTTCAATAGAGGTCCGTTATATCGAGGTTTAACGGTACTCTGAATATAGTTTACAATATTATAATGAAAAATACTTTATGAAATTTATAGAATAAATGAAATCGGTCATATCGCTCACTCCTTTCAACAACGTCATATATCGAAACACGGAGATCTCTTTAATGTTTAAGAATAAAACGAAATGTTTTAAAAATAAATATCAAGACACTTCCTGAACTTTTTACTGTGCAACAGATATTTTTAGGTAAAACTAGGTAAATTCAAAAAAATAATTCAACGATAAATTTTCATCAAAATGCAAAAACAATACTTTCTGCCCCGTAGCGGGTAAATATTAAGTTAAAAATATGCCACTTTTCCCAAGATTTAGTAAATTTTCTGGGTATTCCGAAAACATGCACAATTGAAAATTGTCGAATTTTTATAAATGACGTTGTTGAAAGGAGTGAGCGATATAATGGCCAACATTGAATTTAAATAAAGGATAGTGAGTGTATTAACAAGAAACAAACGATTTATCCAGAATTTCATTTAGGTTGTGGTGCAGAAGATCGGTTCACAAGGAAATAAAAGAGTTTGAAATATACGGGGTGGGTGGACGCAGTAACCACACGTGACTCGCCCGGTAACGAGGAAAAACATACATTAAGAAAGGAGTGTCGGGGAGCCGAGTAGGAGTAATTAAGAAACAGTACTAGTGAACCGAAGAAGAATAATTTATGGTCACAACACAATATACAGCGCGGATGCAAGGACATTTTCAGGACAATGAGATAAAAAAGGTTAGTAATTTCTCCCAGTAACAAACATGGAAGCGAAGGGTTGAAACACGATTTATTTTATATTTTTCTTTAATTTAAACAAACAAACTAACTAACCATCACGCCAGTTCACCGCAGGGGTAGGCAGAGTAAAGAACGCCACAACACTCTGTCTTTGCGAACATTCTTCGCCTCTTCCACGTTCATGCATCTCCTCATACATACCCGCCGATTGTTACGACTCCTAACCTGACCACTTTCAAGTATTTGGCACACCTGATCGTGACATGTTGTTCTCGGTCTTCCTCTGCTCCTTTTTCCAATTACATTCGCCTCATAAACTTGTTTTACCCTTCTTTCCTCACTCATTCGCTCTACATATAACCATCTCAACACACCTTTCTTAATTTTATCGATAATGTCTATCTCAGCTTTGCATTCCTTCCTTATTTCACTATTCGAACATCTATCATACATCGTTTTATCGCACATTCTTCTGAGAGATCGCATTTCGACTGCATTCAATCTACTTTCATCCTTCTTTTGCCAACTCCATGTTTCACTTCCATACATTAGAGTTGGAACCAGGACTCCGTTGTACAATGCCAGTTTAGCTTCCGCTGATAGGTTTTTATTTGCTAAAACTGATTTCAGTACACCATTCACTTTGTTACTGATTTCAGTGCACCATTCACTTTGTTTTTTGCCTTTTATTCCATTCATTTTGATATTTGATTTGGTATTTGCATTTCACAATATATTGTAATTATTAGTACAAAAAATATGAAAATATATAATTAAAATGTAACGTTGTTTTAAAATCACCATACATTTATAGTGATTTTTAAACAAAGTTACATTTTAATTATAAAAGGGAAAATCACAAAGTTAGTGCTTCAAATATAAATTATGTAAAATATTAATATAAAAAAGATCCCACAAAGGAATGGACTGTGTGTGGGTATAAATTTTATTTTAGGTTATAATAAAGGGTAATGGCAAAAATTTCATATATATCAGAAATAAAATTAGATTAAAAGTGATAATATAAACTACAAATATTTGATTTTAACAGAAAACAAAAAATCAAAAAGATGAAAACGAAAGAAATTAGCAAATATGTACTATATGAGTTATACATACGTTTAAAAGAAGAAGGTAGGTAGGTACTTAGATATGTTTTTTAATAAATAATTTGAGTAAAATTGTAAATCCATTTTTTACTTTCTAGAAATTGCAATCATTATTATTATTAGAGTAGACCGAGAAAAACTTGGTGTGATCAAGTATTTCAGATTCTTGAAAGTGATCATGTCAGGAGGAGGGATATTCGGCGTGTACGTGTGTCCGCCTCCGTAGTGTAATGGTTAGCACGCTCGGCTACAGTACTGGGTGGCCCTAGTTCGATTCCTAAGGGGGTCAAATAATTATAAGTGATTTTTTTAGTCGAACATTTATTCAATATTAGCCTGGACTGGTCACTAAAGCAGAGGGCTGATCACCTTTCCTTGATGTGTTAACGATCAAGATAAAACTGCGTTCATATGATGCAGTGACCTATGTTATAATAATAATAATCCTGGATGATTTATATGGCTTCGTTTTCGTAAAATACAACCTTAAGGGCGCTTATACATACCATAGAGTGCGGATATAAGGGTTAAAAAAATTATAAGAAGAGGCGAAGATTTTTTTAAAAGACAGATTGGTATGGCTTTATTATCTCTACGTACTACTTCGGGGAAGTGGCGTGATGGTTAGTTAATTTTTTTCAGAAATCACTTTTGTGAAATTTTATTCCCACATAGAAAGCATGAAATATACGAACGTGAAATATGCTAACCTTGCATTATTATAGATACATTTCTTTCAGCTCGTCTGGAAAATCGTACGTCGACTGAATAAAAGCTATGTTTATTCATTCTTCCTTTGCAGCTTCATGCTTCATTTCAAGTGCATAAATTAATTTTCATTTTTTAAAGTTTATTAAAACTTACTGATTATTTTAGAAACTCTTTCTTGATCTTAACGGTAAAGTTTAATTAAAGCAAAGAGTGTTAGTTTTTTATTATATATTAAAGCAACCATGTACTTCACGTTAAAAGCACAGGCAGAATTTTGTTAGTACCATAAGAATATACCTAGTAGGTGATCCGTTGTGAATTCACTCTGAATACGGTATAATGTGGGATTAGTTTGGTAGGGAAATATTAATTTATGATAATCGTCTTCTGGCTTCTTACTGATTACATGTAATTACTTTATATACTTAGCCTAGATAATAAATTAATTACAAAGCTTAAAATAAATTTCAATAGCCTATGATTTATTTGCCCTAAAATATTGACTGTAATAAACTTTCCTTTCAGGAATAATATTTAAAATATAATTATTAGTTTTTTTGTGGAACGTAAATAAGATTTGACTAGTGATACGAGAAAAAAATATTTTTATAACTATGATTTAAAAATAACTAACTAAAAAAAACTAACTAACAACTAACGCCGCTTCCCCGCAGGGGTAAGCAGAGAGAATAGAACGCCGCACCACTCTGTCTTTTCAAACATTCTTCGCCTCTTCCACCTTCATGCATCTCCTCATACATACCCGCCGATTGTTACGACTCCTAACCTGACCACTTTCAAGTATTTGGCATACCTGATCGTGCCATGTTTTTCTCATTCTTCCTTTGCTCTTTTTTCCACTTACATTCGCCTCATAAATTTGTTTTACCGTTCTTTTCTCACTCATTCGTTCTACATGTCCAAACCATCTCAACACACCATTCTTAATTTTATCGATAATGCTAAAAAACTATAAAACTCCAAATAAACTATGTTATCAAATACAATTAACAGAGTACAACCAAATTATTTCAAAAACGTAATATGGTATAACTTAATATAATATATAATGAAATATAATGTCCGCCTCCGTAGTGTAATGGTAGGCAAGCTCGGCAACCGCACTGGAAGTACCGGATTCGATTCCCAGGAGGGGCAAATAGATTTCTATAAGTGATTTTTTCACTCAAATATTTATTCAATATTACCCTAGACTGGTACGTGAAGCGGAGGGCTGATCACCTTTCCTTCATATGTTAACGATCAAGATAACACTGCTTTTATATGATCAGCGCCCTATGCACCATTGGGGTTCGGATAAGTTTTTGAATGAATGAAAATATAATATAATTAGAACTCGACCAATTTCAAAGGAAATACCTTCTTCCCCAAGACGAATTAATTAATTAGAAGAAATTAATAAAATAATCAATTTAAAGAAGCTGTTTGCATCGGGATCGGATGATATATCAATAATGTTAAAATACAATAAGATAAATAGTGTTTTTAAAATTATGTCATTAATTGATTCGGCAGTAACATTATGACAATATCTAACCATTTTCAATTTAAATTTTACTAGGTAAATACCACCATTAGACTTTTTTCTTATTTATTATTTAGTAATTGATTATGCTGTTAAGTTATTAATAAAATGTGTTTATTATGAACCAATGAAATGACAGAAGTACAAATATAAAACAACAGTGATTTTGTTGAAAAACAAATGTTGTAGAAAGGTGTACTTTCAAATAACTATTTAAAAAATAATATGCAGTTCAAGATATCAATTTTTGTATTGAACTACTGGTTTCTCTACGATTATTATTATCCAATTAAAAAACGATAACGTTTTTTGATGAATTGTGAGCTATATCTATGAATGAGGACGACAGTGAATAGCAGGGTATATCTTATGAATTCTGTCGGCCTGAAAATAATGTTTTTTTGTATTGTTATTTTTATTTTTTCATAGTAAATATTTATTCATTTTAAGCTAAAAGTGTTGGTAATTCAACGTATGCTAGTATGAAGTTGTATCCGCAGGACGAATGATTTATTCATTAAATTTGAAAATTTCATGATTTCAGATTCATAATAATTTTTTGAAAAGTATTTTTAAGCTATGTAATAAATTTATTCGCTTAGTTCGCCTTTTTAAAAGTTATTATTGGATCATATTTTTGTAGTTTCTATAAAAAGTGGAGAACTGAATAAATTTACTTTATACATATTAAAATATAAATGAAAATTCATTTACATTTTTCGATTGCGTCTGATGAAAAATTTAGTAGTATTTTAAAACGAATGATAAATGTATTTATGATAAAAAAAGATGTAAATTTTGTATGTATACTTAATATAAAATAAAATTTATACTCTTTAAAATAATATCCAAAGAGAAACGTTCATATTCAAAGGATATATATATATATATATATATATATATATATATATATATATATATATATATATATATATATATATATATATATATATATATATATGTGTATATATATATATATATATAAATATATATATATATATATATATATGTATTTATATATCTTTGAAACGAGCTTATTTAAAGAAAAAAGAATATTTTGATAAGATTTTTTTATATTCTTAGATTAAAACCAATATTTTTAGCTTTTCCACTTTATTTTTATTTGACCAGCGACCGGATTTCGTCGTTACCGACATCATCACCCAGTCTGATGATGTCGGTAACGACGAAACCCGGTCGCTGGTCAAATAAAAATAAAGTGGAAAACCTAAAAATATTGGTTTTAATCTAATAATACATTGAAATGCAATTCCATCACGAAGTGTCAGTGGATAATATAAATCTATTAAGATTTTATTATTTTCAACATAAAAATAACATTTTTCCTTATTTCAAGACCAGTGTATAATTTATACACAAATATTGGATGAAACCGTATTGAAAGCTGTTATTTATATTGTTATTGAAATTTCAACAAAGGTGAAGAAGTTACTTAGACGGAAGTATAGTCCGGGAATAATAAGGATTTAAGGGGTGTCATTTGCTGGAAAAAAGTGATCAATTCCAAGTAACATTCACCATTGAACACATGATTGAGAACTATGTTCTATTTTAAATAATAAAAAAAATATTTATATCCTTTGTATTAAGTTTAAGAAAAAAGTATTATACTAAAATAATAATAAAATAGCTTTGTCAACGAAAAATAGTTTCAATTCAAGAATACGTTGGAAAAAAACCTTCTCAAATGTATCTCAAATATCACGAAGTATCTCGAATTACACAACAAGCTTTTTCCTCAATCCAGTGACAAAAAGTGTTATATTCTTATATGTAGGAAGCAGTATAGAATATTAATCTAGGCACTGAGTTCTGACGCGAGTCTGGTTGTATATTTCGGCCTAGATGTCGTGAGCGTTATACCGAAATTACATGTAAATTGAGTAAAAAAGCGAAAAGAGTGGAAATTCAACGGGGAAAATGTAGGAAAATGTTCGTCTCGTAAATAAAAAATGACTAATGCAAAGCAAAATGTTGTATGTGGACTGGGGAAAATTTTAACAAAAATGCATAAAATTCCAGTATTCTTCGAATGAAATTCGTGACAAGATATGAATAAATTATCTTTTCCGCCCGACACAAACTTTGAAAAAATCATTTTTCTTTATAAAATAAATAAAACTCAAATTTTGTTTGTAATCACTTTTATTTTTGGTACTATTTTTTCAACTTATTCTTACAAGCACCTTGTTTTTTTCGTATTTTAAATAAAAATCATACTTTTAATATTGAAAATGGTATAAAAATATAATAGTAGTCATGAATTAGTGTTTCATAAAGTAGTACGCAAAGTGAACGATGAATGATAAGGTGAGTGTTATATATAATAGTTTTAAAAAATATAAAAGTAAATAACGTAATCAAGAGGTTATGGAAATAAAAAAAATAATAATTGAACTTTGTAAGTAACCAAGTAAATTAAAGTTGAAGCCTTATATTATATTTAACATTTTCCCTTTTCCTGGAAAAAAACTTTACGACTCCAACCTGTCTCACTTAAAACCTCACTTAATTAACCACTCCTTTATCCCGCCTGCTTATTATGAATATTTCTATCTTTTCAGTTTAGTGCGTAATCATCCCTGAAGATAACAAGGTGTTTGTCGAAATAGGTTGAAAAATAGTACCACAAATAAAACTGGTTAAAAACAATTTATTTTAGTTAGTAAAATGTACTACAAAATATTAGCAAGAAACGTAATTTAAAAAATGTTGAATATATTTTTTCACTATTGGAATATTAAATTATTAAATAACCATGTTTTTTTAAGGGATGTCATTTTTTTAATATTACAAATACTCTTATTGATATAAAAGTTTATTTATTTAAAAAGAAAAATTAAAAAGAAATTAAATTGTTCGAGTCATAGTACGATGATTTTACTATACTCGTATATAGTTTACTCTATAGACAGTTTCAGAAACTCCCCTAGGATTATCCCCTATTACAATAATGTATTGTTATTTTCAGTTTTGTACCTAAATATTGAATATAGAGTGTGCTTCGGAGATTTATGAAACGTACAATGAAAATTCATTAAAATGAAAATATTTAATAATAAAAATCGGTTTAGATAAAAAACATTCTGTTTAATACAGAAACATGTAAAAATTGATTTTATTTCAAAGCGAATTAAAAAAACGCTGGGGTTACCATTTGATCCACATAGGGAGCGAATGAGGAAATAAATGATTCGCATTATAAATTATATAAAACAATTTTAGAAATCGGATGTTAAATTTAATGGTGACATCAATGTATGTATAAAATAGTGTTGGTACGCCCACCTTCAGGCTCTACGTAGTTATAACAACTAGTGTAGTGATATTTAAGTACACAAGTGTTAGGTTAGTTAATATATACCTAGTACATAAGTAAACTCATATCCTATGTAAACTCACAAGTCAAATCCAATAGAGTAACTCCAATGATTCATAGCTTAGAAATATTGAATTGTTAAAAATCATGCCTTTAGCGAGATGGGCGTTTGATTGTGCCTAGGATTTTCACACGTAAATTGTAGGAAATTAAAGCAACTTTTAACATGAATCCACTAATATTTGTTGAATGAATGACTTTATCTACTTACGAAGTTGAAGCCTAAGTAGGACCTTTAATAAGCGGTGTTGCATAATCCTAGATTTCAGAGTCACTTGGACAAAAATTCAAAACAAGTGTTGGTACCCGAATGAAAGGTATAAGAACTGTATTTTAACTAAAGGCTCTGAAGAATTTGCTATGCGTTGATCAATACTCGTTTTATTTTTACAGTGACACGTTATTTAACTGTTACAGTTTGCTACCGTGTCCTATCCTGCAGTACGTCGCCGAGTCTTCGATGTAGATCTTATCTCAGGATCAGGGATTTATTGCCGGCTACAAGGACGAGAACAAAAGGCTAAATAAGACGTGTTGGAATGTGAAGATTTATTTGTTCTAACAGGAAGATTTGCTATTGCAAGATTAATGACACAATTGATGACTCTTCCATCAGCAGAAAAGGTGACTTAATCCTTATAAAAAAATCTAAAAACGCATTTGTTTGCTAAATCATTCAATTTAATCACAGTGAAGCGCCATAGAGAAGTTCGATCGATTAAAAAAAATTTACGAAAAATTCTTCAAAGGTGTAATCAATATTGTTTTTTGGATTGATTCGGATGTGCGAGCATTAGGTATCCTTACTATGCAGGAACATTTTTCATGTTTAGTGAGTTTCGACACGCGATCTTTTCATAAGTGCATCCATACATCCACAGTCACTAGACATCGTAAAATTGTATATAGATTATCGTCAGACAGTGGGGAGATATATTGGAACCGTCCATCCTAGAGACAGCAAACAGCGGACAGTTATTGTTGCAATGTGTATTTTGTTCATATAATTTTGTTTTATTTCAATTTCTTTGTTTTGTGTTGTATTGCTTGTATATATATATATATATATATATATATATATATATATATATATATATATATATATATATATATATATATATATATATATATATATATATATATATATATATATATATATATATATGTATATATATATATATATATATATATATATATATATATATATATATATATATATATATATATATATATAATATATATATATATATATATATATATATATATATATATGTATATTCTATTATATTTAAAAATAATGTAAGCGAACGTCTCATCACGGGCTATGCTTAGTGAGGCGTTCATAAAAAAATATTGTAAAAAAAACTAAATAACAGTGTTGTAAAAAAAGAAATAATAAATGTAAAAATCCCAATAACCCAACAATCCGTTACTTCTTAAACACATTTCAGCTACTCGGATACTGCAACAATTAGGAAATAGAATAAATGAGTAAGTGCTAAATTAAATTTCAGCGCAGCTTCGCGGATTTATGTAATGTCCGGGACGACTTTAACGAAACAATCCTTCGCTCGAACTTTTGCAAGAATAATATATATTATAAACTTTATATTAGAGTTAAAAGTTTTTATGCTTCCATTTGTACTTCAGGACCGTTCACACGAGGAAGGAGGAACTTTATTCCGAACGTTACTGCAGCGTTTATTTTACATATACGTTAGTGATTTTTTCTTATTTCAAAAGCTTACGATTTTTCGTACCTATCAATAATTTCTATTAATGTTCCATGTGTGATTTTCGTGTATCAAATGGTTGGTGAACTTTTATTTTACGTCTATAGTAGTCTGTATCTACCTCCGTATTGTAGTAGTCAGCGCGTTTAGCTACCGTGCTGGAGGTCCCGGGATTCGATTCCCAGGAGGGTGAAAATAAAAATTAGTGATTTTACACCTGATGTTTATTTAATATTACTCTTGACTGATTCCTGAAGCGCAGGAGTGATCACTTTGCATTCATGTATGTTACGATCAAGACAACTCTGCGTCAGTACGATGCAGTGCAATATACATCATTGGGTGCGGATATGGGTAAGAAGATAAATCTATAATAAGAACAGGACACATATTTGATAAATAAAACACGAGTAATTTAAATGAAAATAATGTCAATATTTTTTTAAAGTAATATCTTAACATAGATGAAGAAGTCTTTTATGCTAAAACCTGTCGCTACTGCGTAACTTTCACCACTCTATCCATGATTGACAACCATATTGCCACCATATTACAACCGCATTATTTTATATTAATATATTTTAAAGGAAGTTTTGAGCCTGATTTTTGCGTTGCAGTTATCATTTTGAACTTTTACCTAGAAAGATTTTGTTCTGTTGTTACCGTGAAAATGGTTAAGAGAAATGTTTATTCGTTCCTGAAATTCAGCTGTACTGAAAAAATATTTTACAAACAACGCGGATTAACTTTTTCATAATACCGCTCTGAATTCATATGCAATGTTGCTTTTTCAGGATCCCTGTTTACTAGATAAAAACATAAATATATATTTTTTAATATATATATATATATATATATATATATATATATATATATATATATATATATATATATATATATATATATATATATATATATATATATATATATATATATATACTTATGGAACGATATGTATACGAGTATATGAACATATCGTTCCATAAAAACAAGAAGGAGATTTGTAAAATAAATCATCAAAAATACCACGAATAAAACTTTAAGATTGGTTCGTAACTTGTAAATGGATGTGTAAAATATATATATATAATATTTTTATGACGCGGAGAAAGTCGAAAGATTTTGTAAAAAGTTTATCTGTCTAGAATATAAAAGGGTTTTTTCAGCAAATTGGAGCAGAGTAAGAGCGGTAAACGTAAATTTAAACTCCGAAATAATAGACATTTTGTCTCATTTTATTCGAAATGTAAAACATTCAGCGAGTTTAGAAAATTTAATGTCTGTACAGTCATAATGTCAGCAATAGTACGAAGCTTCAGATATGATTTTACCGGTTTTCGCGGCTTTATGGTATGATCTTACCCTTTGTAAGGAGTGAAGATAAAATGTAAATGTCTTCTCAAATGAACACAGACGGAATAATAAAAAAAGAATCCCCGGCTCCATACATTGTCAAAGATAACATTTTTAAAATCCTGATGTTTATGTAGGCGGTTGTTACGAGTTTTTTTGTTGTTTTCAGTGATTTTTAAGGCTCTGCAATAAAGTACACACTTAAAGCAAATGAGGAATAAAAAGGGATACTTACGTGTATACTAGGTATTTACGTTATATTTTTCGGAATTTTTTTATCTGTTTTTTTATCTGTGTTAATTCGTTTTCTTTTATTTTTTCTCTTATCTGTTTTACGTGATGTGCAGCGTGAAATGGATAAGTGTATCATAATCTTGATTGTTAATGACACAAAGGTATGATTAAAATAAAAATATTTTACTAACTGTCTCGTGCATAGGTGGGGTTTTTTTTAAAGTCATATTAAAATATATATCAGCATCGAACGCGTCGAACATGAAACATTTTTTAACATTTTTTTATCGCAACAAACATGAAGAAAAATATGGAAGTCTGGGTATTTACAGGGCTTAATCTTGTCTAAGGCTAATGTTCCATGTAGAAATGTTCAAAGAAATGACAACAATTTTAGTAGGTATGTGCAAATATATAAAACGTACACATACACACACACACACACACACATATATATATATATATATATATATATATATATATATATATATATGTGTATATATATATATATATATATATATATATATACATATATATATATATATATATATAAATATATATATATATATATATATATAAATATATTTATATATATATATAAATATATATACATATATATATATATATATATATATATATATATATATATATATATATATATATATATATATATATATATATATATATATATATATATATATATATATATATATATATATATATATATATATATATATATATATATATATATATATATATATATATATATATATATATATATATATATATATATATATAGATAAATATATATATATATATATATATATATATATATATATATATATATATATATATATATATATATATATATATATATATATATAATCGGTTAGCCAAATTTTCAAACATTTTAATCTGCTGAAAACATTAAACTTTTTAACGAATTATAAATGCATCCAGCCGTTTACTTAACGCTAAAAGCTTCAGTTGTTCAATTCAAATTGGGTTTTTAAAACAGTTTTTATGATAGAAAAAATGGCTAAATAAACGTCGCACTAAATTAAGATGAGTTTGTTCACAAATCAAACAACAAAAACCGCCAATAAAAGTTTTATTGGGCACTATATAAAACGGTTCGAGTCGTTTACAGGATTGGAATGGGAAAAATATATTATATTTCAAACTTGGTATCTAACATATGATATAATAATAATAAACCATATCCGCTCCCTAGGTGGAGCATATGGAGTCCACAAACTGTCTCCAGGCTTTTCTGTCGGCTGCCAGCTCCCTTGCATCCTCCCAAGTCAGATCCGCGTCCCGAAGTTCTGACGAGAACTGCCGACGAATTGTCAGCAGTGGTCGTCCTGGGCGGCGCGAACCTGATGCCTTGTAAAAGAGGCAAGCTTGATTAAGGCTCTCAGGAGGCATGCGGAGTACATGATATGGAACACCTTTTATTGGACTTTTTTGTGACCGTCAAATTGACTATGTCGTTTAACATAATAATATATTCAGAGTTTAACTAAACTAAACACAAATGTATTTTGTAATCAGAGGCTATTTTATTTAAACGTGTTGTTTAAATGGTAATATATTTTCTTTGAGGGGATATTTGCAAACACTGAATTCATTCCACCGGCGAGGTCACATGTCTGTTCACATTAAATTTTTTAGAGATTTTTATTCAATGTACATCATATTAAATATTTTATTGGTTTTTTAGAATATATAAATAGAAAAATATATATATATGTATTTTTTAAGCTTCTTACCTTTCAATAACCTTTTTATTTTGAAAACCATATAATTATTTCAAAGAAATTTTTTTTGATGCGAAAACGGTGTTTAAAAAAAAACAATTACGTAAAATGTTACCTGGATTTAGAAAAAAATAAGTTGCGACGTAACATATACTGGGCCTTAATTGATTCGCAGTTACTTTGTGGTATTATTTATCCATTTTTATTTTAAGTTTTCCTTTGTAAAAACCATTGTTTCTTAAAATCTGTTGCATCGAAACACGTGTCACAATAGGTTTTAAGAAATAGTAGTATTTACAAAGGAGAACTAAAATTATAAATGGATAGTATATTTGATAACGTTTTGGTTAAATTTAGTAGACAATATAGTAATGATGCAGAGTATATCGAAATACGTGTCACAATAGAATTTAAGAAATAGTAGTACTTACTTAAGAAAACTTAAAATATAAATGGACAATATATTTGATAATGTTAGGGTTAAATTTAGTAGACAATATAATAATGATGCGGAATGCATAAAAATACGTGCCGTAATAGATGTTAAGAAATAAGTGATATTTACTGAGTGAAACTCAAATTAAAAATGGATAGAAATTACCAGTGACTGCTGAATCAATAAACATAAATATTTGTTCGATTTGACAGTAGAACTGTTTGACAAGCATCAAATGTTCAATGATTATATTGTAAATCAAAATGCCTTAATCCGCGCCTGGGAACAGACATAAACTGTAACATGGCACGACTGTAAATTTGATATCGCAGGTATTAATGGGGCTATTACTGGATCCTAACGATTAAATTTCGAACATAAAACCCCCTCCACTCTTATTAACCCTGAACAGAGGGAAGCTAGTGGTGTGATCATAGTCTAGCTTCACGCGGGGTATTTTCGGACCCCGTTTTTCGTCTGTGACTTCGAATAAAAAAACTGCTGCGGAATAAGGAATAAGTTAAGATATTAACAATAAATCTTTTATATTTGAAAAGGGGTTGAACATTTAGAGATTAAGAAAGGTGTATTGAGATAGTTGAATGAGTAAGGAAATAACAATAAAATAATTTTATGAGACGAACGTAGTCGGCAAGTTGGTGAAGCACATGAAGACCGAGGAAAACATGGCATGATCGAGTATTTCAATTACTTGAAAGTCGTATGATGAAAGTGAGCGTGATGGTCAGTTAGTTTCAAAAATATTAAATAAATACTTAGGTTTATAATATAAATTTGTAATCCCCTGAGATTTTAATCCGTGCCTCAATCATAGTACCCAAATATTTTATTTTTTGTTTCGGCATTCACTTTGTGGTAAGGCATGATGAAATTGTAAAAGAAAAACACTTGTTTTATATTTAAACCTGAAGATGGAAGCATAGCTTTCGAGACAAGTCGTTATAATAAAATAAACTCAAGTGGTAAAAACAAATGTTTTTACAACGTTAAATATAAAGTTGAAGAGCGAAAAACCGGACCCCGTTATAATTTCCAACGCCGTTTAGCGTGTCTGGTTCAAATTGGGATCTAACATTCACAGAATGTTTAACAAGACTATGTGGTTGCGTTACTCTCTATTGGAAGCTTTCTAATGGAAAAGTTTATTTGATCGACCGATTCTTTCCCGAGATTATAAACTTTTCTGGGTCTCAATTAGGTAGGGACAAGCTTTACCGAGCCAAATGTAATCCATTGTTTGGTTTAACGAATTTATTCAATTAGGTATATATATAATTAGTTCGAAAGCCTAAGTTAATAAATTAGTTCTTCCTTTAATCTGAATTTCCGAGCTTTTGACCCTATTGAAATAAAGCAATATTTTCTGTTTGAGATTTATAAGGGTTATTAGACAGAAAATATAGACTTATTGGCATTAGTGCATTTAGAGCTGTGTTGGGTTTATGAAGCTTATTAAATGTTTTCTATTTGAAGACTCGGTGACTCGGTGACCTCATAATTTACATAGAAATCTAAGATAGCATTATAAAAAATAAAAAAATAAAACCCTTATCCGCACCCCAATGGTGCATAGGGCACTGCGACATATAACGCAGTGTTATCTTGATCGTTTACACATGAAGGAAAGGTGATCAACCCTCCGCTTCTGGAACCAGTTCAGGGTAATATTGAATAAATATTACAGTGAAAAATCAAAAATAATTATTTGAACCCCCCTGGGAATCGAACCCGGGACCTCCAGAATGGTAGCCGAGCGTGCTGACCATTACACTACGGAGGCAGACGATAGCATAGGAAAATAAAATATAAAACAAAATAAAATTTGCTAGTTTTATACTACATATACTAATCAAGAGATTAAGAACTCTTTTAACACTTATTTAAATGTATTTATCATTGTAATTTGCACGAAGTATACTATAACGTCAAGTACAAGTATATTTTATGCCAAGTACATTTAAATAAATATCTGATATAAGCGAAAATGTCAAGTAAATTAAAATTAATGCGTAATTCCGCAGAAAATGGCTGACATTGACCGTCTAAACAGGGTGTGTGTTTTTTTTATCTTCATTCTAATAGTAAGTATATGTATTATTGTAGTGAGTAAATTTTATGTTCGTAATAGTAATTATTTAAATAGTGAACTTAAGATTGATTAACTCAAGATATTTCAACTCAAGGTTATGTGCAGGGATCGTAATACGTATTTACTTGATAAATATTGATTTTGCTTCTACATATAAATAATTAATTCAACTTGCCCCAAAACACAGACAGGTCACCTTGCCTTTTAGTTACTATCAACCAATATGTATCACTCAATTTTAGGTGTATTGCCAAAAAAAGTATAACCAAACAACCTAAATACTGCGCCGATCTCACGTATTTTCACATGAGCCATTGGGTACAGACATAAATGAAAACAAGAACAAAGAAAATATATTTCAGATGATTTAATCGACAGATGATTAAAAAAACTTACTTTTCGAAACTAGTCGTGTAAAATGAAGTAAAAAACTCAAAAAGTGGTATAATGTAGTGGTGTTTTTGTTATAATATGCACCTTCTCTAACAACTTTTAAGAAACGTCTGAGATTACTATTTGTCATTAGAATCCTAACTGTCCATCAAACCTCCTCCCTTAGTTTTTCCCTTTACTTCTTTAAACTCCCCTTTTTCCTTTGCCTTTCTTATTATCCTCAATTTGTAATTCATGTTTTTTTTAATCTTCTATCTACCTTCCTAAGTACTATCTACCTTCTGATTGCAAACAGCTATATATGGTATCAAACGTTTTGATCAATATCACTAGTCTATTTTTGGTTGGTTATAAGATATTGTTTTTTAGCAATAACCCCACCAATAAACTTATTTTCTGTACATGAAGTTTAAATAAATAAATAATGTAAATAATGGTTATGACGATTTCAAGATGGGGAATACAATCCTGGAATTCATCTTTTCATAGCGATATATATATACCCAAATATATAATGAGTGCCGAGTCACTTGTACCTTTAGGTAGGTAGAGTTAGCGAATAGAGTGACGTCGCCGGGCGTCAAACCTACCAACTCGACATTTTCCGACCCATCACACTAACGAGCCTCCCATTGTAAACGGAAGCCGACGGACGACAGAACCAGTGTCCCAATCCGCTGTATGCAAATTTCGGAGGACAATTCCATTCGTGTTAGTCCGACGCAAACTGCGGTTTGGGCCAACGATTCGGCAAGATACGAACAGACCAGGCGGAGTACACTGAACCGTGGTTATTTCATGTTGAATCGGAACAAATCGCAAATTATTCCAACGTATTTCTGGGAGATGATTGTGCGCCCAGTTTTATACGTACCAATGCAACGAAATTTGAGGTTGAATATTTGGGGAACTCGACTCGATTCGTAATCTCGAAAAACTACGATTTTTTAAAAATATTTTTAAATACTTAAGTTACTATAGATTGAAGAGTCAATGCTGGAAACAGGGTGAATGGTCCACTGCAATCAGTTATAGCAAATAAAAACCTATCAACGAAAGCTAAACTCGCAGTACACAACGAAGTCCTGGTCCAACGAAGCATCGAGTTGGTAAAAAAGGCAGACGATATGTAGTTGAAATGCGATTCCTCAGACAAATGTGCGGCAAAGCGATGTATGATAGATGTTCGAATGGTGTAATAAGGAAAGTATGCATGGCTGAGATAAGCATTATCGATAAAATTAAGGAAGATGTGTTGAGATGGTTTGGACATATTTAAACGCTTAATATAAAAAAAAACATAGGCAATGGCAGCGCCATATGTTATTCATGTTATTTAAACATTGCTCATTGTAAAAAGTGTGCATCTTGAGCTCTGCTGTCAATTTTCATTTTCAATGTTGTTCTATAGATTTTTTAATATTTTCATTACTTCACAAGCATTGTGAATTTAAAATGTGTGATTTCCCTTTATTTCTTTTTCATTTAACCAGTCTGAGCTATAGTAACGAAATGTAAACGCTAATAAAAAATAAGTAATAAGTACATCAATGATATAATGTTGACAATTCAAAGCGGAACTGAATGAAGCCTTTTCAGGATACGAGGAAATTTATTTTTGCTTTTCTGATATTAATATGTTCTAAAAATAAAGTAAGAATAATATATATATCATTTTCAATTTATTCCTTATTTTTATAAGCCAGCTTTGCATATTTGAATAAATATTATTTTTTATATGGGTAGGACTGTCTTAGAGAAATATTGATTTATTACCATTGGATGAAATGAACCCTTGGTCTAAATGCCTAGTTCTATCTGCGATATTCCATAACCAAAATAATTATACCCAGTCATATATACATACAATCAAACGGACAATCCAAACTTGATATGTAAACATTTAAAGTTACTTCCGGAACGTGAAATATTGTGGATGAGTATCATCGTTGAACAACAAAATAGACAACAATATCGAAATCTTTTAGTAGACAATAATGATTCGAGATTTACCCACAACGAAGGTTTGATAGTCCCAAAAATTAACAATAAATATGGCAGTCAAACACATATCGAAAACATATATCGTTCCGAACTTTTTGATTTGTTGGCGACGACGGTTACAGGTGAAAATAAAATATGGAGTATAGGCAAAATAAAGAAATAAGTAAATGATCAAGAGTTAATTACTATGTTTTGAATATTGAAAGCATTAACATTGTGGATTATATTGATATATTATTTCGAGAAATAAAAATACTTTGTGTTCTGATCCACTCACATTTTTATTAACCAACTAGTTTTGGCAACAACCTGTTGCCCTCTTCAGGGTTTAATTTATTTAATTTATATATTAATAAATTTAACCCTCAAGAGGGCAACAGGTTGTTGCCGAAACTAGTTGGTTAATAAAAATGTGAGTGGATCAGAATACAAAGTATTTTTATTTCTCGAAATAATATAGTTAATTACTAGTCGTAAATAAAAATAAAACTCATTAAAGTGGTATATTCAAGTGTTTAATTTTAATAAAATAATCATGTCATTCCACAAAGTTAATGCCG